>NW_019211457.1:21033470-21106899 GCF_002443255.2 Varroa destructor | reverse complement strand
ATATATGAAGTAATTGAGCTGATCTTTCAGACTAACGGAAGATGAATGGTGGATTTACTTCTCAGCTCGGCTCTATCGCTTGTTCTAACTCACCAGGATAACACAAAACGGACATACACCGGTATACGCGACAATGGAACAACCAGGGAGAAGGACAACCTTGGACAAACGCGGGCGAGCTAGTCGAAGCACGCGTCTGCTTGGCTTCCCTATAGTAACGAATTTCATATTACAACCATCGTCGTTGGTGAAGCAGACAAGCACAAACAACTGAGCCAGCAGTCTTACAACGACTAAACAGCCCCAAACGGAAAATACGAAAGATAAAAAAAATAAAAGACGGAGCCGGCTTGTGGCGCCCTCCATGACGAAGAACAGAATTTGTATGGTTTAGCTGGTCTGGCTTTACATAGCTCCGGTTATCGCTGACCAATGTCGGGCATATGTATAGATAGAAGTAGGCCACTTCTATCTATAGAGTTGACTATCGGACACTAGCATATAAGCTTCGACTTTACGTCAGTTAATGTATTTCTTCAAAGAACATTTACCTTCACAATACTTACAAACTCGTAGAATATTATATCATGTTTCGCAGGATTTTTTTATACAACTGTGTCAATATAGCAGGCTGTTTATTACCGCTTAACATTTCGCACAATGATTTTTTTAAGGGGTTTAATAATTTGTTAAACAGGCATATTTATAAACACCTAGAAATTCAAAGTATATTATCCACAAAATAGTTTAAACGTGATTTAGCATGTAAACTGCTCAACTGTAAACCTTCGCTCCATTTTATTTGTAGACTAAAAATGAGGCACATTTCGTGAACGCACGTTTTGTCGCGGGTTACCACACTACTGGGCAATAATCAGAGAGGCAAGAGAACAGAGTAAATGGAAACAGAGTACTCCTCAAATATCTCCTATATATATACAGGGTGACGCGTCCATATTAAAAATGTTTCTTATGCTTTGCTTTCAAGACTATATCAAAGCAGAAACAAACAACTCAATGAAAGGTTTTCCATCTGCTAAAACATTCGTAACGGTCATGCTTGTTCAATATAATTACTATCCACCGCAATTACGGCCTCGATTTGATCTAAGTCATTCACTAGTAATCCTTAAAATGCTCCTTCGTTAATCCGCAAATAATTTTTTAATAGTAATACTGCGTTAAGCAATATTAAAAGGTATAAATTCCGTCAAGCTCGCTCAAAAATGCTACATTCAAAAATTCCAATGAAGTTAAACCTTGGGCTAATAGTTCGTGAAAAGTCTCAAAACGATTAAAAATATCAGAGGGTGCAAAAAAACGCAAATAGTTTCAAGAAAGTTAATCGCGTGATTTTATGGGAACGATCCAAATGTCAATTTACATTTCTCTTCTAACGCAATCATTAGTATCGATATCAAAAATATGACTGTATCAAGGATCACTTTTTCAGCTGTTTTAGTGAATTTTTGAACCTTTGGAACCCATTGAAGATTTTTTAATTTTCTTCATTGAAATCTTTTCCAGATTTCTCAGGAATCGCATAAAAACTGGCAGTAACCTAGATTATCGATTTCACGCAAAAAAAAAACAAGCTTTTATTCTTGGCAAAGGTTCGTCCAACGCGAACATATTGAATGATAGCGGATATTCCCTTGAAGTTCGAAAACGACACACTCTTGTTCATCATGATAAATCCATTGTTTTGTTCCAAAGAAAAATTGGCATTTGTTTTGTGCAAAAAGTAATGGAGGAGCGTATGCTCGCTACGAAAAACGATGCTTACCAGTCTTACCTGATTTAAACATACTACTATATACGTGGCAACTGACTCAGTAGCAGCAAGCGGTGGGATGACGGGATCTATGCTCGACATGGAACTTTAAATAAAAAGGTTATAATCGAACTCGCGGAAGACTCGGCGGGATCGCTAAGATTCGTGTTTAGTGAGACCACTCTGAAAGAATGGCTTAACCAAAATGAACTTCTGATCGTAAAAGATGACTGGCTAGTACCCCAAACACAACGGCATAAACTAGATTTTCCACGTATAGTGCGACCTGGGGTCATCAGAGGTAGTATGTGACAGATTTTAAGAAGTATACCTTGAGTGTTTTACATCAGAAAAACCAGCTCATTAGAACGAAAGCACTGAAACTATCCGAAACCAAAGTAGATCCCGCGGCTAATGCATCGAGTGAGTAGAGAAATAGCTCTAATATAAAAGTTTCGACGAACCGGATAAACTTGAAGCAGTTCTTAGAGTTGCTCATGGGAGCACACAGAACCAGTCGTAACTTACTGGCATATCGAGCTATTAATAATCCAGAATATTTTTACAGAAAAAGCTACCCTGTAATCTCAAGGGTACCAAAGGTTATAAATAAGAGGAATGAGCAAGGAGTATCAAAACACCGTCAAAAGCATTCCGCCGGCATCTGATTGTGGCTCAGGACGCACGAGAATTCCGTGCCACTTTACGATGAGCTAGTCCATTATGCCGTTAAGATGACTTTGCTCATTAAAGCTTGTACAGATGATCATTTGTAATGGTAGTGAATGCTGCTCTTGCCAAGATAAACTAGCCGTCGAGTCACACATATATAGGTCAATTCTTTTAATCAGGCGGAAACAGTAAGTGGCCTCCAGAGCGAGGTTGAGAGGTACACCGTCAAGATAAAGGGTTCGATTAGGTATTTGGACGCGGTCCTAGATATTGGGCTGACTGGAACGGCATACGTTCAACACACTTCTGGAAATACTCTAAGTAGGCCAAAATCTGGTATGCACTTTACCAAAAGTAAATGGGGCAAGGATAGATATTCGCAAGCTGCTGGCTTGTGTTGTCGAATCGATGGCTCTTATGTATATGCTGGATCGGAGTAGGAAAACATAGCATTGTCGGCAAGATATAATTGGAACAGGCTTCTGTCGGCCTAAATGATAATAGTCGTGACCCTAGAAATAACGTGCAGAATTGTGTTCACAGTGGCAGTACTGAGTTTCATTAAGATGCTTTGAGGTCTTCTGACAAAGGAGCGGGTTGAGAGCCTGTTATATGACGTGCTCGACCTTACTGCGGCAAAAGAGCGAAAGCTGCAGTTTTGGCTATAGTATACGCTTGTATCCAATGGAAATGTTCGTCCTAAGTCTAAAGACATTTTAAGTTAAATAAATCTGAAGTAGTCGCCATTTGCTTTAGGAAGCAAGCTAAATTCTTTCCAGACCGCTTAGTGTACTTTTGAACATTCGGAATGGCTGTCTTTACACTAGCTGTTAGGTCAATCACCATATGGCCACCCAATGCGCTCGCAAGGGCCTCAAGGTTTCTTTCCGAAACTCAGGCTGTCGGCTTTATCTAAGTTGTGCTTTTTTCTTCAACTTAGTGCTCCTAGCGACATACACCTGTGTAAGTAAAGCCAGCGGTATTACTGTTCGATACGCCCGCGTTATTCTCAACATAGGATGCGTGGAGTATTTTTGAATAGCTTATTTATGGGCAGTGATGCCGATCAACCGGATTTTCAAAAAAAGCAATTGATTTAACTTCCAAACTATGAGCGGCTTTGGCCTTCTTTGCAACTGTGAAAATGTCAAAGGCTACCCTGGCGAGCTTTTCTTGTTTCACATTGCAGGAAACGAAGAACGGCTCTCCATGGCAGGCTGTTGTAGGTGGTTCTCACATCTATCATCGTTGTCAAGGAAAGGTTTCAGTTCTTCCTCATTGTGTCCCTAACGTACTTCGTATTTATGAAAATCCGTTTAATTGTTGTAACCAATGGACAGGATAAAGTAGGCGGAAACGTCGAGGGCCAGAATGTGTCCAGTTTTAATCTAGTTAGGTACACGTAGATTGATGCTGCTTTTAACTTGCAACTTTGTTATTAAAATGAAATATTTAAAAAATATTTATAAAGTTTTCTCCGTAGGGCGTTCCGGAAATCAGGCTCTAACAAAACCAAATTTTCTTTCATGTAGGAGTCAGCGCGTTAATTGCTTCTAATGTTTTAATTGATATCGTTCAAAAGTGCATTTCTGACAATCATTCTCTTTCGATCAGTCCGTTGGCTTGTTGTGAGCTGGGCTACCATGTTACGAATATAAAACAGATATTTTCCGCGGCCAGTAAACAGATCTTCACAGATTTTCAGTGCATCTTTGATCTCACCATGTACGTTGCCTGTATGACATACGCTGGTTGCTCTTGCTTCCACACAAATTTACCGTTTGTAAGTTCCACATGTTGATCGGTGGCATTGTAACTGCTATTCGGGAACCGTCTGTATCAGTGTTTCTACTTGAGCGTATGTCTTTTTGTCGGCACTCATCATGAACCATTGGAGGTTCACAATTTTAAAGGGGCACTGTCGTGACACAGATGCATTTCTGCGTGAAGAGTTAAAAGTCCAACTTCACTTTAGAGCCCGCTGTGCGCTTTTGCCGATAATAACAGGCCAACCAGTTAGTCAACGAATTTAGCTTAGCACTTCGAAAACAGCAACTAATATATTAGTCAAATTAGGTTCTTCTTGATGAGGGGAGCCTCTTGGAAATGTTATTATAATATTACATGAAAAATTTCCTCTTTCTCCTTAGTTAGTGAACAGACGTATTCCACTGACCCTTTGACATCCGTTTTTTACTTGTATAGATGCCTGGCATATGCTGCTTCTGTCTTCTATGACTGCTTATCTCTTAACATTATAGTTACTATGTGAAGGCACGTTAGACTCTGGACAAAACCAGGTGCTTCACGCAGTTGCTTGCGTTCCCCGCTAAATGCTAGAAAGGAATTAATCTCTCTTACATTGCAGTTTACAAAGATTTTTTTTACCAACTTGTTGTCGCTTTTACCAACTTGATGTCGATAGTCTTCGTAAGTCCTGTGGTCTCCAAATAAACAATTTCTTTACAGTTCTTTCGTAGACGGTTTCTCTTGGAATGGTTGGATCCCTCGAGATGAATCTTTGCGATAGCTCAACAACTTTAAGCTCCCACAAGATCCGCCGTGCAGGAACCTGCGTGGAAAGCTGTGGCCGCTATGCGGCTTCTTTTTGAGGTGCTGAGACCCATCGGGCGCTGCGTCATTTCCAGACACATGCGTTAACTTCTTCGTCGTTACCTTTTGCCAGATTGGAGTGACGTATAGCATAACTTAATTTACCGTAGATACCGAAAGGCGTCTTCTCTACTATGGGGCTAACTTGGTCTGTGGAAATAGCCGCCGAAGGTCGGTTGCTGTGTAAGCGGCCCTTTTAGCTTTGTAGTGGGCGGATAGTGTGTCAGTTAGTTGCTGATCAAGGATAATCTTTAAGTTCTTGCCCTGTTTAAATATCCCTATTTAATGGCTATTCAATACTCTGTGTAATCTTAGTACTTTTGTTTATTGAGGAGCTCTAGCCAAAATGACATGTCCGCGACTGGCAAATATGTTTACGCGGACATATTTGCCAGTCGTTTCAACAAGTGAGGATCCCGAACACTCAAGATCAGCGCAACGTTCTTTTGTGCCGCTAATGAGCGCGTGCTCGGAAATAAGGTAGGCGTAGCACGCTATTGCATACACTGTTACGCAAGGTGAACCCGAAGATCGGACCTTATGGAGCCTCTACCTCGATCTAGCAGGCCTTCCATAGCTATGGTGGGATACCGAATAACCTCAAGACGTGCAAGCTCACCTTTTTGGAGCGTCTCGACTACATCCGCTGGAAGGTTTCTGATGAGCACTTGCATCGCCTCTGCGGGCACTGCGGCTGGGATCAGTACTTTTTGTGGGGGTTAATTTCCACAGTAAGGTTTGTCAACTCACCACCGGTAATCGGGGCGAGTCGAGGCTTATATCAGCAGGAAAAGCAATTAAGCGAACAGCAGGTCTGCCCGACAACAGCGCGGCCATGATTGTCTGCGCTTATGGGAGAGGCAAAAATTTATGCTGCAGCTTGCATCTTACGATTTTAGCCTTTTTTTTTTTAATCTTTATTTATATATTTTATCCTTTTACGAAATCGTTTCCATTACTTTACGGAATAGTTTCCTATAACCTCCCTTGCTCTTGTAAATCTCTTTTAAATTTCTTGCATGCTTCTTCGTATTCATTCTTCAGAATGGGGACAGGTCAGGCGAGTAGTGAGCTTTAAGCCATATAAATCTTTCTGTCGACGACCGCAGTCGTCTCGGATCGGCCTCAGATTGTCATTCCACCGATAACGTAAGAGTCTATTGGCACGTGCGCGTCGGCTGTATGACTGACACCTTACACGCCTTTCAACATATACTCGAAACTGTTAAAACAGGTTCGCGTCAAAGAGAAGCGGGTTGAGTATGCGCTTAATCTATTTGATCTGACTTCAGTGATTGTAGAGGAGATTAGAAAGCGTAAAGTGTATGTAATGTAAAAATGGCCGTAACATATAGGATGTTGGGTGTGCTAGAGAAATTTCCGAAAAAAGTTTTGTCGTACGGATCCTGGAATTCGACTTACTTCAGTCAGCCGACACCTTTACCCATGAGAATCTGATGTGTTAATATCTCCGATGCATGCTGTTATCCTAAATTTTCTTTCGAGATAGTTGCATCTTAGTCTGCCACCTATAGTTTCTTTAGCTCCAAATTGACATTATTTGCAAGAAAACAGAATTTCATCCACCCGATATGCAGTTTCAATACGTTTGTTAGACTAGATAGGTGAACATCGAGGGCGGAAACTTTTGCCTGTAACCTAACCTTGATAGTTCCTTATCATCGAATTTAAGATGCCTTACCGCTCACAGGAGCTGGCCCCAATTTTTTCACGATACCTTTGCCAGTCGACAACTCCGTGTTTGATGTCTGAGCTTGGTAGTACATAGCATGGTCAGAGAATCTAATAGCATCGTCAATAACCAGTTTAAACTGCTGCGCGATTTCATCGCTCATCGATTTGTCGTCTAAGTGAGATTGTACTTTGTGTGAATGTGGAGAATCGTCATTCACAAATATAACTTGAAGCTTGCGTACCTCTTCTATCTGCTTCTTTTACATTTTACCCACGCAATCACGTCTTCGTGCTGGTTGTTTGATGTTCATATCACTTACTCTTAGCAAAGTAACGATTTACTTATAGAATTTCGCCCGCGAATACTCTTCCACTTCCTTTAAAAAATCCTAAAACAGTTCTCTTTAGTTCTTATGTCTTTTTTATAAAATTGCTTTACGCCTTTAGTATTCAACTCAGGCACCTTTTGTTCCCTTGCTTATTCCCATTTTAGCTATGTTGTCTGTTCCAACAGCCCTTGCGAGCCCTTTCCATACTGTTGTTTCATCAGTAATGAATGTTGCAGATTTCTTCAGAACTGACAGTTATCTCACTTGCTATATCTGGCATTTCCGGAGGTCCTCTAGCATTTTCAGGCTATCTTCTTTTCCCGGGAATATACTTGGTAACTCATATTGAACATGTTATATTCTTATAATTTAGTATAACATCTGCTGTAGCTGACAGGACTGTGTTAAAGGTTTTCGCTTGGCTGACACTAAGCAAAGAGTGCTTCAAGGAGTGAACCTTGAGAGTGGCTATGCTATATTGTGGAAACCCGACTTATACATTGAGTAGAGACTTGTGTTTATAACATTCCTAATGAACAATCAAAAACGTAGATGTGCGTCTCTAAGTCTGAATTAAATATGGGGATTCCAGAGAGTACTAAAATGAGTGGCGCTGACCAGACAATATGTTTACATAATGTCTGATAGGAAGCTATTTCCCAAACTACTCGGCGATGGCGCAGTTTAGATAGCAGCACAGGTCTTATTGCACTTGATTTTTGCTTGGCCCAGTAAGGCCAACCGATCTAACCTGTCATGTAATATGAGCTTTCGTAAATCCCAACAAAATCTGCAAATGACATACTTGTATGCATGAGAAAATTTATTCTTTGAAATGTGGGCGATGGAATACGTTTATACGGGCCTGCCAAAGCATGTATTGGTCTCTAGGTATTAAAAGATTGTTCTGATTCAATCTGACACTGGATAGGCACCAGGATATGCCTGGTCGAATTGCACCACTGGGGAGCAGTAAGACTAAATATTTTGATCAGATTGAGCTTTATACATTTAAGGAATTGAAAGGAATTTAAATTTCTATAATTTGCTTTATTGTTAACATTGTACATTTATTATAGTCTATCTAATAAGTAATTCTAATACCTAGCGTAGTACTGGAATTAGCTCCAACCCAAATCACAAATACACGGTTGACTACATTTTAGTGGCTGAATGTTTTATGGTCTTAGGTGACTGTTCTATTAGTAAAGTATGGTTTCTCTTACCTCTACCCTCCCTAAAAGAAGTTCTTATAGGATTGGCATAACTCCAAGATTGGAACTATTATGATGATTTAGAGTAATAGTTCAAGCTTTATAGGGCGAAAATAGTTATTAATTGGTTCAGTAGTCAAATGAAAAATGTAGCCCACTTTTCGAGATTTTTGAAGAAATATGCCACAGTTCGCGCTGAAGACTGGCGTTAAGCCGCTAAAAGAATAAAAAAGAATGATTTACCATCTTTACTTATCTGCCTACATAAAACTTCGAGAATACTTTGGGATATTTGCTTCACTCATTCGGTTCTCTCGTTTATCCGTAAGTCCGTTGTAATTTCACTGTACAGAGACAGGGTCTTATTTTAAGCTCATGCTCCACAAATGAACATTCCTAATGGAAAACAACTGCATTTTCAATATTTCAGTTTTTATCGAAATCAAAAAGCTACTGGAGTAGTCCGGAATATCTGCAGTACGTACACCAAGTAGTTGAAAAGACTGATCGAACGCATTTGTTAAGTCGAAGGATGGCGTCTTGGATCTAGAGGACGTATTCTACCTCGATGGACCATTTAAGTTCAACGACGCCTTCGAACAGTAAACAACGTGTCAATTAGTTAAGAAGAAAAACCACGAAAATTCAATTACTGTGAGATATTTTGGAATCTGATCAAAAATTAAGCGCTTGGGCCTTCCACAGACTGGGTGAAGTGCGTGAAAAGGTGTCCTGTGTGTCCTCTCCTCTATGTCTCATAATATATCGCTCGACACAAAAAACAAAGCTATTTAGATACAGAATTATTACGAATCACAAGAAATATCGATATGAAGCAAAAAAGAGAGTAGGGAGATCCGAGAGATACACCCAGACGAAAGTCATCCTAAAACGGCCATGATTTGCGCTTGAAGGGATTGAAAGGGTTTCATGCATGGGATATTAGTAACTAAGTCAATCAATAGAGATCTGCATATGGCCAGTTGCATCAGTTGAGCGAGATTATCTAAGAAAAAAGACTCTATAGATAAAGTGAAGCCATTATTTTCCACGATAAGGGCAAATCACACGTAGCAAAAGTTGTTGAAGTCTCCCAGCAAGAGTTCGAGTCAGAGGCGTTTCGCACCCACTATATTCTCAGTTTTACACCAGCGGACTACCGGGTGGCTGGACGGATTCTCGAACACCAAAGCTGAAAATTTCTCGCGAGATGAAATATGTAAATTGGTTGAGATACAGGAGAAAGTCTGGGAGTAACGCCGAATACATCAATAATCGATTCAGACAGAAACTGAATCTTTCGTTAGATGGAAAACAATTATTATGACAAATATTTAGTATACATCTGTCTATATATATCGGATCTAATACATCTATACTATTAAACTGAGTATCTGTCTGATCCGAATCGCGCTCTAAGGTTATTGAGATCTAAGCAGATAGAATTTTATCTAAAGATCATCTAAAAGTAAGACCGAGCCGATCATATGTACGCTTTTCTCTAAGGGACTTTAGCGTACCTACTAAAATAAACCGAAATAAAAAAAGACGACGTAAAAACGCGTGGTCAATTTATAATGTCCAGTTGTATTATTTTTCTTTTGTATTTGCCGTTAGTCTCCCCAACCTTCACCCATCTTTTAACTAAGCTATTAAGTTAAGAAGATGTTCCGCCTGGCATTCTCATGGGGAAAGATGACTTTTTCTCTTCTACCGGGTTTTTTTTGCAGTTCGAGTGTTCCTTCCAGTTATAGTCCCGTTGCACACGAAACAAATATCCCGTGCTGCTTCAGCAGCCGTTTGACCTATTTTTGAGTATATGTCAAGAATGCAGTTTTTTTGACCTTGGTTCCCCATATTTGGAACCTGAACTAGGCATACAATTCCCTAATAACGGGCCTATAAAAGAGAAATAGCAATTTTCAATGGTATATAGAAGCAGACAAAAGAGGGAGGGCTGAACAAAAAATAGGAGATTAAAAACAAACCAAAAGTACTTGCGCTCAACCTAATAGATTACTTAAATTCTTGAATGGCAAAACGGGCTCAGAACAAAGTCTCCAAAAAATAGCGTTGAAACTGTAACGTTATTAGCTCGAGTATCTGACAAACTTTAAATCAGGAGCCTCGTTGTACACTACTAAGGAAACCGTGAGATGCCTGCTGTGCTCCGCTTCCTAACTTGTCGGCCTTGTAATCAGACGTAATCTATTCGTTGTGCAACTAAAACTGCATAAATAATAGAATAAAGTAGTGAGCAGATATTACTATAACGCATGTTCGTCTGTCGGCTGGTCTGTCCCAAACTGCCCCCGCTGAGTTAATGCTTTGAGTAAATCTCTTCTGGAATCATAGAGTCGATCCATTCTGATAAGTCGTAAGAGATTCTGGCGATCGGATAAATACTTCTTTCAGAGGAAATTTCTTTTTCCACAAAGCGTAGTACCCATTTGGGTAAATTGATCCCTTTTAGCGGTCCGCTGGACAACCGTTAAAAGCATCTTAAAGCTTTATATTAAAAAGTGACTTATTTTTCAAGCTCTCCAATGTAGCCAGAGCATTAGTTCTTTACACAGAGCGCTAAAACGGTGATTTTTGCCAAAATGATTTATAATTAGATGACATGTATCATGTCGGCATATAAACCACATTTTCTAATTGTATACCTATGAGCAGTTTTACTTACTTCTACGACGTAAAAGTAATTTCGTTTACATGATGATTGATAAAATCTGAGCTACTTTGGTATAAGGTTCGTATTCTTCAATTTTCTGCTTTTTTTCGGAAGCGATTTTCTTTTCGCCATGGAGTATAATGGTAATTTGACCAAGTTTACTTTGTTGAGATTTCTACAACAACCGTCAAGAATATTTCAAAGATTTATGTTGGAAAGTAGCGTGCTGTTTTTGGCTTCGCAAGATACACAGAACATTGAATTTTCAATTTTTGTGTTTCACTGTTGAAGGGAATATTGTATTTTTTGCCGGAGCAATACATAATTAATAAAATATATCGTTGTGAAAGTTGGGGGATAGAATAATTGAAGTGGGGAAACAGGATAAATGCAACAGAACATAGAGAATGAAGCAGTTTTACAATAGGCACCAGGGAGTAACTATAGACAAGTGCAGAGTCTGGACTAAGTAAGGTAAGACCGGGGCCGCGTGTATGGCTTGGGGTTAATTTGCTTGTACAAATGAAGTAAAATTTATTTGGGTTTATACTGGCACATTTTGAATCCAGTTTCTTCAAATAGTAATCTTCACGCAATGAATAGACGAATTAGTTGTGTCAAAATAATGAGGTTTCTAGGACATTTCAGTGTTAAAGCTGAATTATTCCAGCAGGGTAACCAATCACCGGAACGGGAGAGCAAAACAACTGCGCTAAAGTGGCAAGATCACTGACATAGAGTCAGACTACATTAAGGAAATATGATTACTGTTCCAAAGTCTCGGAACTACCACAACCGGATTCTTACAAAGATACTAGGATGCGGTACGAACCAAATAGTAGGATAAGCTAATGCGATAACTGTAAAAAGGAACTCGGAAGATTTCAATGGGAGATCGTGATACGTGGAGCAATGTAACTGCAATGGGATAAACGTTGTTAATAAACTTACTCTTTTAGTTAAATAGAATTACTTTAATCGAATAACTGCTGTGTACATAATGCAAATAACATAAATTAGTATACATAGCAAAGGAGGATATGTGATACAGAAAATAGAGACTGCATAGCATTAAGTTCTTGTAGCATCTTGTAAAATAATCTACACCTTTTCCACGCATAGCAGTTGTACATAAATTCATTCCAGCAATGTGTTTCGCTTGAAAAGTTTTGCTATGTACAATATACCAAAGGTCAACTGCGTTTATATTTAAAAAGATTGCTTGAGCCTAACAAAGCAGCGCAGTTGCCGGGCGCCCAGTGAACGAAAAGCGCGCCAGTACCTAGACGTGCCTGCAGTTTCCATTCCACCATGAAGACATAAGAAGTCTTTGAACGAAAAGTACTAGCGTTGTCTTCATCGGGCAATACAGCTTGCCAGAGCTTTTTATAAGCCGTCACGAGACATGTGTTGCACACAGTTTTTTAAGAAAGGACTAAGTTTTTAGTGAAGATATATAGTTTGAGCGTATATTTTTGACTACTTTTCCACTGGAGATAGTGTAACTAGGACGGCGAGAATGGAATATGAGATTGGAAAGAAATAAGCTATGTACAATTTAAGTGTCAGCCGTTGCATTGCTATGAACCGCCTGCGTGCGCTCTTGAAGACAGGGAGGTGGGTTCTTCGTGGGTTCAGTGAATACGCCATTGCCAACCGTCCGAACACCGCATGGTATTGTCCACATGGGAGAAAAACATATTATGTTGCCATTCCCCGTGGATGAAAAGCGATGTTTTACCACATAAAAGAATGGCTAAAATTCGGAGAAGCCTATGTGTAGGCACTTTAGAGAATCTGCTGGAATGTAACGGGTTTGCTATACCATAAGCTAATTAAGCAGTGTGAAACTCATACAGACTGCTGCTCGTGCATGTGAAGTTACATTGTCTGTATAGATACAGTCATATATAGATATAACTATGTTAGGTCTGAACGTCTCATTTAAGTGAAGTCGAATTATTTTGACTCTTAGCGTTCTAAATTTTCGAACCAAATGGAATTAAGTGCGATCTTGCGAGCAAACGGTTTGTTTGTCCACTTAGACCGATGCACCGGTACTTTTGGTAATCGAGCGCTAGTCTTCCATGGATCATGGGATCGCGGTGTCGGCCTTTCGAATGACATGTGTACCGGAAAATCTTCTCAAAACATTTTCAAGAAATATTTGAGCGTAAGTAGTTATTAGATTACCAATTTCAACCAGTTTTTTAATGAATCCGAAAGGTGTTTATAAACGAGCCCGTGGGACCATTTATTAAAACAGTATTAGCGCACGTCATACGTTTTCAGTTCCTACTCCTATTCCCACTTCTAGAGCAATTAGTGGCGATGCAATCCCTTGTACATTCATTGACATACATGGCTTCTACTATGACTTCTAATCTCGCCGCTGTACTCTTTGCTGCCTTGCCTTAGTTCAGCCTTAACTATACTTAAAGCTATTTGGCCTCACCGCATGTTGCCTCTTGCTGCGACCCGATACACAAAGTAAATACTACCGGAGAAAATGCATTTTTTTCGCTACAAGTGATTAGAATGATTTTTAAATAGTACACCGCATTTATGATTCATATACTCATGCACTTAATAATAAACTTTTTACCATCAGGTCGCTGTTTTGGTGTCGTAAAAAGAAGCACGAAAGTTGATCGGGAAGGTACGTTGCCTTAATGACATTAGTGTTTATGTATGACAGTAAAATAATGTTTTGTTAAAGAGTATTCATCAATTGAATAAGTAAGTGGAGCATCGCAACGTGTAGTAATGATATTCCTTGATAGTAATGAAATCAATTAATACATATTTTTGGGCCAATAACCAAAAACTGATTTCGAAATGTTCAAAAGTCCCTTAGTGCGCCGTTAATCCGAGCGAAAAGGAAGTGGGTGAATGTAAATGTGTTTCAAAAAAATCGGAGTTTGAGTTCGTGCAGTAAAGATCGTTTGAGGGAGGTAATTAGAAGTTGCCAAGCTAAATTGAACTGTGGCTCATTGGTAAACTGCATATAAGCAGCACGTTAGTTCTCTTTCCTATTATTATTACAGAAATATACATACATATCAAGACATTTTACACCAAATCATTTTTGTTATTAAAATGCAAGTAGCTAATTTCTGATAATATTATTTTAGTAACAAAAATTGTCTAGATGTAAATAAGCCTTTACAACTCGCTCGCGAAGTTCTCCCAGTGCCTGATGAAGTGAATACCGAAATTTATGCGCAGTATCTAGGGGGAAACGTTCCAGTCTCTCGTAAAGCCACTTCGTCCCCAAGGGAAGCACAGACTGTGATTTGACAACACTTGTTGCCCTGCTTCGAAGATCCAGATGGATTGTAAGGTTTTTGGCCAAAATACAACCCGAGATCTACCCTTTAGCCTGCGTTTTTAATAAAATCTATCGAAAAATGTGTGCGTCACAACGGCAAAGGTACCTTGAAGCCAGGCTGATTCCTGATGTAGAACGTGGATATTCAAGTGGCCAACGCGGCTCGACAGCTTGCCGGATTAGCTCCTTGACCGTCAGCAATCAATTCTCCGACATGTTTACGCCATGAGATACAATACTTCGTGGAGTGCCTTTTTTTTGTCGGGCATGATAAAAATGATCTTAATCCAACGTGATATCCGTCAGTAAATGTTCACAGTGCGAATACTTGTGTAAAGGTTTGGAAATTTAAGAACAAAAAACCGCCGATCCAGACAAGCGTACTTTTGTTCCTGCACTGTGTTGGACGGAAGTATTCAATAAAGTACTTTCATACTGAGAACCTCTTAGAACAGCGGAGAAATATTACATTACTTGTAATTCCTAGAAAAGGGAGACCCGATCGGCTGCCATTATGGCAAGCTTAGCAAAGAAAAGTATTTATTATGAACTGCTCTGTGTCTTTTTTGTTTTTACAGCCGGTATTTAAACCGCATTACTTCAGAGAGCTGGCCTCTAGCACGAAGCGAAGTGCTTCTACGCCAGGATTCACACCTAGACTACCACGTGTTTAAGTGCGAATCTAGAAGTCTAGCAGACAAGGACGTTACCTGCTGAGCTACCACGAGGACTGCGCTGTGCGCAAAAGACCGAATATTTGCTTCAAAAGCGTGTACTGTATTGCCATATAATGACATGAATTCTAGAAAAAAAGCTCCACCGAAATAGCGTGCAGAGTACAGATGGCTGGCATCAAACGGGTACTGGCCACGCCGCGCGCCATCGTATGCATTAATCGTCGATTCTAAGGCAGCCTTCGACTGGGCGCACAGGGGCAACGCTGGTCAAGGCAGAAGCCCTTATAAACGAGTTCGACTTTTATGTTGCAGTTCTATAGGAATACAGGAGAACAATCAACGATGGAATCGTCGAGCTCTCCCTTCGACACAGGCAGATCTGGGTTACGAAAATCTGAGCAATTAGCTCATTCGACTTACCGGGATCTATTCCTATATTCTACTTCTTTGCGCAGAATGAAACGGGCCGCTGTTGTCCAGTGGCAAAGTCCTAACGTTTTGCAACCATGAAACTAGAGATTTTATCATACGGATTGTGGAGGACACTGTAACGGCATTGTGTCGATCCAGAATACCGCTTGTGCCGCTGTATGCGCGACCATGTAAGAAGAAGTGCACTTAACCTTCATAGAAAAGCTGGTCGGGAACTTACAAGCCGTGCTGGACTCTACTTCCAGTACCATCAACATCTTGGCAAAAGATTTCAATATACGTCTAAATCAGTCCACCTGGGGCCGAACGTTTACTCTGCGAGACACACTGATTGAGCATCATTTCTGGATAGTCAACCCCGGCAAGGTTCCAAAGTTTATCGGTTCAGCAGTAAGTTTTGACATAGATATCTTCGCAACAAAGACGAGCTGGAATAAAATTAAATACGTCGGAAAGAATCGTTCGCTCTGCGGAGGGAACAGCTTCAGGCATACATTCATATCAGATTAGACTCAAAGACCTTTGCTTGTCCGGAAAGATAAACTTTATCGCGTGAATTTGACTTGAAGAAACTTTTAGAACGGGCTCATAAAATCCTTCTAGTGCAAGCTCGATTGATACTGAGGTTTGTTCACGTCCTCTTGTCGACATCATGCAATCTTTGTTGGCCCACCCCAGGATGGTCGACCGTGCTTACGGTATCTTTATGCTACTGGCAATATTACACCCGGCAACAAAGCCGCTGACCCCAACGTTAATAGACATATGCCACCCAATGCAAGAAAAACGTAGAAAAGCAGGACGCTACACTTTTGAACGAAGCCGAGCCTCAGCTATACAGATGGCTTGGCCCCGGCAAGCCTTCATCGTGTCCCATCGCCTCGTTAGTGCTCACCGACCACGTCGCTAAAATGTTTTCATCTAGCGACACCTTATTTCAGGGGGTCGAACGATGATGGTGCAAATCGACAAGGGGCTAACCTAAAAGACCAGGCCAAAAGTTTTCTATCCTGAAAGTGACTCAGACGTTTGAGAATCTACGATTCTTTGTGAGCGGTAGCTGGTGCGACATTGAAGGCGAGAAGTCACAAAGTAATTGAAAAGGAAGGGATTTAGTATTAAAAACGAAGCTATTATGACTTTTCTGCATTTTTCTGTACTATGCTATGAAAAAGCTGGCAATTAAACGATGGGAGGATAGGAGAGATCGAGCAGAGTTTGTAGTCAACATTTCAAGGCCGCCGTGCAACTGGCGCTCTACTGGAGAGCTTTATTCAACAAATATTTTCCTGTCGGAGTGCTTCTTCCACATCGACGGGATGCAACGCTTACTTTATAAACAAAGGCGACCCAAGCCAATTGACGTCCTGGCGCATGACTGCGAAGAAAAATGTCTGCTATCAATTTCCCTCTTATCTTCTTATACGAAGACTAAACGTGTTCTTGGATAATGGGAGTTCAATACCCAAGAAGCAGCATATAATCCGGAAAGAGCATTCGATGGATACAGCATACTTGCAGATACCAATCGAATTTTAAATAGCTTTCGGCGATACACCTATCCTCGTATCGTAGGAAGGTAGACCTCAAAGCTGCTTTCGACTTTGCTCCAAAACATTTTCGTTAACGTCGGAATTTTCGTGAATGTACTCAACACAAGATACATGGGTCCTGAAATACAATAAAGGTTCTCCTCAATGCAGACATTTTAGTTACTTATGGAACTAATTGTTCTTAGAAGCAACAGGCCCTAGCCGGGTTACATTCCACCGCCTCAGATTTGGAACTGATCACCGACCTCATTAAAACCGAGGCAATGAAATTTACGGGAGGTGACAGAGCTGTGGCTCATGACACGGTATATTTCTAAGGCCAACCATTGACGTATGTTGATCGGTCAATCCACCTTGGGTAGCTAACTGAGTTCGTATAATGGCCAGCTTTCTCATAGCATATTACGGAAGGATGCAGAAAAGCTTCGTCTTCACTACTAAATCTCTGCCCTTTCAACTGCTTTGCGACTTTTCGTCCTCAAAGCTCACGAAGGAGTTCAATTTGGAATGATCTCACAGTGGTGAATATGGAACATCTAAAGCGGTTGAAGCCTTCGTTTCCTAAAAGAGTTTTGGGGTTATGTCGGACAACCTATAACAGGTACGTCCACCTCCTGGCGACGACGCCACTGTTTGCCTCTCAGCCTGTCGTCAACTCTAGCCCTTCAAGAAATCGTGGTAAATGGCATCGAAAATTTGCGAAACATCGAGAGTTAATGAAGCCGTCATATGTAGAATATCATAAATCATATAAAATTAGGTATGACAAATTGTTATAAGCATATATGTATGCACTTTAAGCGCCACTTGACTGAGGTAAATAAGTGGAATTGATTGACTGATCATTTTCAATTTTGCTAAAGAGCCTCCATGATAACATAAGAGGGCTGAAGAAACCATTCTGTATGCAGAAGGCTTAGTGACATACGATTTAAACGGTTTTCAGGAGCAGCACATTTTAGCCTGGCTCCATGTGACGGTTGCAAGGTTGGGATTGATGATAAATCGAACAAGGCCAAGGCGATGAAGTTCAGAAAGGAAAGCAGAATGGCAGCCATTGGCACCTTATATCTCGCCGGGTCACCTTTTGCTTATACTGGTCGATTCCCGTATTTAGAATTGCTTATCTCCGTCAATGGCAGAGGTTTTACCGCACACGTTTCCGAAAGATGTAGGAAGCTAATTCCGGTCGCATAGGCGATCGAATTATTTTATCGTTTCTCCCTCGCAGCTACTTCGTAGCTTGTTCAATTTTAAGATAACTCAGATCGTAACGTATGGGACACGCATCGCTTGAGAGGCCCTTACAGAAAAGAACCTAGAACAATAAAGTTGCGCCAAAGCCTCCCACAAGAGAACACTGAGATTACAGATAACGATCCGTAACTTCCTTACGTATTTCCTTGCCAACTCGCTGCTACTGTCCTAAAATCTTCATCGTCACCTTATCTCCAGAAGCCTTTAAGACTAACTAAAGAAAATGAGAACAAAGGTTTACGATGATTAATGAGGATATTTATTCATGGCGATGAGGGGATGCGAACGAAAAGTCGACTTATTCGAGTCGTATCATGCGGTGACCCGCTTTGCTGTGCATGGTTTCTATTATAAACTCTGCTAGCAATTCGACTTCCACGAGCTTGACGACGAGTATAAGTGCTTCAAATGTGGGGAAAATTGTCATAAATGTCATGCTGTTTGTTGCTCTATAATACCATGAAGAAGAATGGTTTAATGGTCCTTTTTTTTCACTCTGATCTTGTAATCAAGCGTTGTTGAAGCGAAAATAAACTGTTTGACTTCTACTAGCAACGATGAATAAATAAAATGTGATTAATTAATTATTCATTTCTTTTTATAACAATAGATTTGAACAACATTTTTAGAGCCATTTTAAACATTGCTACTGAGTTAGTTCCGAGAGATCCTTTAATACATAGTCGACAACGGGCGACGTGACAGGCCGGTCTTCGTTAAACCACTGGTGTCTGTAAAAATTCAGCCTGGTGCGCTATTATATCATGGTTTCTGATGAGGAGAAGGTTCATACCATTAGATAATTAGCATTTCAAAATAATATTTTCCGTTCACCGAACTTCAGCTAGAAATACCTCACAGTTTGTGGCCCTCGAAAGAACACTGCTATGGGAGCCCTAAAGTACGTGCGTTGGACATCGTAGCCACGCATCCTTTACATGCCTCCTTTCAGCTGGCATTGCTAACATTTTTCCTCTATTAAGAGATCTTCCTCTTTTCCTCGGGCTTTTAAAATAGGTGGTGTCTTAGAATATGCTCGTCACTTTTCACGAGCTAGTCCATATGCTCCGCACCTGCACTTTTAGTATACATTCAAATTTCTGTCATGCTTTCCCCTTTTCTACTCTTTTCCTAGTTTAGAAAGACTACACATCAACAGATCTGAGACTTCTAGTTCTTTTTTTACTTTTCCGTCACTTCAACCGTGAGTTTATCTTATCTGTATTAGTCGGGTCTATACATTTAGTATTTGTATCGAGTCTAATCAGCTATAACCTTAGAAAGTTTACAGGGTTTTATTTTTCATGTACCATGTTGAGTTAGAAAATAAGACAAGTAGAGACGTTTTTATTTGCGCGCAGCAGAGCGTACGCAGCACATAAGTGTCTGGGAGTTTCTTTTTTTGATGTGTGTATGTTTGCCACCCGCATCACAATGGCCAACACATCGTCAACAAATGTGTATTATAATTTTCAATAGCACTTTCACCGAGTAGACATATGTGGGTTAAGCATCTAAACTAAAGTTAACCTACATTTCAAAATGCAGCTATTTTATAATGGTTTTACGTTTCACTACACTTCTCTTTCTTTCGAAGTGCAATTGTATTCTTCAGAATCTGAGACCGAGCGCTTAATTGTGGTTCCTCAGGCTTTTAACAGGCGAGTTGTAGAAAGCCATGGAAGATCAGATAATTCAAATGGTTTGATATGGGTTTAATGTAGTTAAACGGATATGAGTTGCACCTTGGAACTAGGGTGACGGAGACAGCTCGCGTATTGGACCTTGCATTCAGTGAGATATCTGTTAGAAGCACAGTGAGCTGTTAGTCTAAAGTAAAGGATTTCATAGAGGAAGCTTTGGACTCATAAATGAATTTTGTGGAAGGTCTTATAAGAACGTGGAGAACGAAATAGCGGAAGTAATCGTATCTCAAAATTCAAGGGTATTGATATTCAGATTTCGTGTATGTATGTGTACTGTACTTGTTTTCTTCGGTCATGTTATTAAAGTAATAAATATGGACAAATGAGTGCCGCATGATTTTATCGTGGATTTAAAATGAAGGCATAGAAATGCTTATTTCTCCTCATTCTCACCCTATAGCAGTGATGCGTTGTTCCATTGAATTGTAATTTATGGTGAAAATGACTCTTCTGCAATAATCTTAGCCCGTAACATGAGTGAATGGATATAACTGAAGCGACATGTGGTGCCTACTAGGTAATCTAAAACAGTTGTTCAATACAATTTTGAGTCTTGGCTTACTGTTAAGTCCGAAGTGTTATCAACAACTGAAAGTGACAAAAAACAAACCATGCAATAAACAAGCGGGCTTATTGAACAAAACTAATTTATCTTTATTGCACGACGACGCTCGACCTCACAGCGCAAAAATCATCCACCATAATCATCAGATATTGTTCCCACATGCTAATGTTTTTTACAAAGTGTTTTTTTTACATTCCTTACTAGAAAAATTGTTCAGGGCTTTACATGTCCAAATTACGTTCATATGCTACATACCTTTACAACAGCGGAATAAACAAGTGGCGCCAAATGAATGAAAACTATATATAATGATGCATACCTCTATTGAAAATAAATGAACTATATTTAAAGAACTGAAAAAGGTCGAATTTCATGCTGATATATGATACAAATGAATCTAGACACGATTGGTTTTTATGGTTAAAAAATGCATCTAGAAATCGTTTTGAGATCAGAGTCCTAGCTAGTAGTCGCTTAAAGTGATAGAGGGTACTTTCATGACGAGTATCAATTAAGCTCCGTTAAATAAATAATAAGAGAACAACTACTGAATTAAATTGATGCATACGTGATTTGTGAAAGTATATATATATATAGAATTACACGAACAGAATTTCTTTCGGTATCCTTTCTATCTCAAATGCTTCTAGAATTGCTAATTTTGATTATGCATACTCAACTTGAAGGCATGTGAAAAGTTCTAGATTTCGCTAGGAACTTGCTTCGTACTGGTGGATTGAACAATGTTTAACGGCAATACCGGACGTAAAACTCTAAATATTTTGGTTTAGCCATGTAAAACACTTTTCAGAACCTAACTTGTTAGGTAACTTCCGTCAAGTACAGTCGTTTCTACCTTACAACTAGTGTATGACCGCGTAGAACAACTACATTTATGTTGTAATCAGTTGTTAACTTAATTATGATCTTGTTGCAAACGTTTAGTTAAACATTTCATCAGTCGGTGGCTTTTCAACATTTGCACTGCATTTGTATATATTTACACTGCTCTAAAACTGAGGAGAGTTACGATGCTCAAGGTTCCATATTTCCATGGAGCAAAGCCAGTTTCTAAAATATGGCTTTGAATTACTTGGGATATTTTCAGAACACTCTTCTGCGTGCTTCTCGCGAGGCACATGAGGAAACGAAATGGGTCAGTAGGCACAATAAACGTACGACGCGGGAAAATATCAGCGGCATGCTGTCGGTGGAATCACGCGATGATTACGCCTTCTTCTTCCATGGTCGTGTTTACAAGCTTAAATTTTTTTATGTCACTTTGCAAAGAGTTAGTTCGACCAGGGCGGGCGACCATCTGGAGTAATGGAAATCAGTTAGATCGATTATAGTCCACAAAATAATTGTACTCCCGATTTAAAGCACTACAAATGTGAAACAAAAATGAAAAGTACAGGCTCGCCACCTGTACAATTTGCACGTGTCATATTGGAACAATATAACACTTTCGAACTATAATAGAAGCACCCTCGGTCATTGAAACAGTCACGTAAAAGTGCACAGAAACACCAGCTAAAGAAAAACCGGTAACGCGTATGACAACTTAAGCCTCTTTCCCATTAATTTTACAACAACGAGGCGACATTGATCGAAACAATGAACTCTTGTCAACTCTAACACAATAAAATCAGAATACAGCTAAATCAAAGCATTCCTGGGTTGGTTGATAATTGGCAAATAACTAAGAAAGGTAGATAAGGAATTAGAAGTTAACGCAGAAAATCTAGAAACAAAGCCCATCGAGAAGGGAGATTTCCTAAAATGTTGAATATTCGAATTTTCGGAAAAAAATGTTGAGGTTATAAACAACGAAGTCGGTGTCGAACAGCGAGTGGTAAGCCTACATTAAATGGGTAAAAATGAAATTCCAAGCATCGTTGCTCAACTTGAGCTTGGATTGTTTACTAAACAAGCTTTTCATGCTATGAGGAGTAAGGCGACAAAAACTGGAAAACTCAGGATTCGTTGGTAACACGGAATCAGTCTAACCTAGAACCCATCTGTATGAATTTCTGGTGAATGAAGACGAATAATCTTAACGCCAAACCGCACTTGAAGTTTGCCAAGCTACAACGACGAATTTACAGATTGGGGTGAAGAAAAGCGAATACGAGAAACCGCTGTGGAATACGAAGGAAATATTATCTAACTCGAAAAGAATCAGGTCAACCGCATCGGCCTATTTTCTGTATGTACGTCGTATCAGGAAAATAACCAGCTTCGAATCAGCAGGTCCCGGTAATTCAAAAAGTAACAACAAAATCACATAGTGGTTTAAAATAAGAACCAAATAGTAAGCATTACTATAATTGTTAATTAGAGTGGTATACATGTGAAATTTACTAGATAATGGTACCGTTGAGGCAGCATTAATTATTTATCATATAGATTTATTCAGTGTTATGATTATGAAAATAGTTTGGCACGCGCCATTCAGAGCGACTTTCCAGCAACAAACGTTGATTTGTTTGTCATACGGTATTTTCCGCGAACTACATATAACGATGAAGGCTGGCCGTATTTTATGCTCCCGAAATCCGCCAATCAACCATTACACTTCAGTAAAAGCTAATTCTGGACAAGCGCTAAAAGTGCAACATACGAAAATGCATAGCCAAGCAGTGTCCTAGATGCAGGAGCTCGCTCTAAAGCATCGCCTGCCACTGAAAAACTTGCAGCAGTTTTTCAGGGAAACCCAAGTTGTTTCATTTCAACAATGACTGGCAAGGCAGATTGCCTATATCAAAGTTTTCCTCATTACGTCACTGCATTCTTTCGCATCATAATTTTACTCTGTAGACGTTTCCTTGTCAATGACAGATTTTTAAATAAAAGTTTAAGACTTTAAGACACTTTGCTCCGGAACTATGAGGTACCGTTTTGATTTTAGTCTCTGACCAGACGAGTTCTGAAGCACTTCTCCAACTATAAGAATTAAAACGATCTAATTTTTAACGCAAAAACCGATATTGTCTTTGGAGTTGTAAGCAACCAACGAGCGTTCAGTGCTCTTCTCTGTAAACGTGGTGAGTCGCATGGATATGATCTTGACCAGTGCACTGCCGCGCCAAGCTGAAGCCTTTGCCAGTAATTCCATATAGAGGGTAAAATTAAAACAGGCATAAGGCTGAAAAGCAGTACGTTTACATATCTAATTAGAAAAAGCAGATGCAATCAGTTAGGAGCAAGTACACTTATCTTAATTCTGCTTGCGCTGTAAGTATACTTTTCAAACTGCTCTCCTTACCTTTCCTAACTTTTGCGTCAATATTTCAACGTCCTTCAGCATATTAAAATATCATGTTAGATTACTAACCATATACAATCACTTGGCTTGTACATTAGCCATAATACATAGGTCATTCTGACGATATCAATCACTCCTCATGTATATATCATCTTAATACGTATCATAGACGCTTAGTAAATACGTTGGGCTGTAATATGTTCTACAGACTGCCGGTACTATTAAAATGATTGAATGAAGTTAATAATAGCCTTGAAGGGATGGCTTGTGTAACCGGTGGCAAACGTCCATTCGATTCGTAGTTATGTTAGGGAATAATTATTTGAATAAATGAAACGTATTCTGAACATGCGTGGCATAGACCTGATTGCCTTCACATAACCACGCCGTTAGTTATCCTTGCGGAAATATCCTAACGTTAAAATAGATGTAGCAATTTTACTTTGTGACATTAATCATACATCTTCATTGTAGTCATCGAGTCAGATAAAAGCTGTTTACTTTATCAATCTCCGGCGCAAGCGAACAATATGCGTAATAAAATACCGCTGCTGCAATTCGATACAATTCGAAAATTCAGCGCCATCACCAGTTTGCCGCGCTCGCGCTCCTTACGAGTCCCGAATGTTGTTGACGTCATCATAGGGCCCTTATCTTGTCGTGCCCAACACGGCACATTGGTTGTGCTCCCTTTCGGGAGAGCCTGGCCTGCTGCTTTTCTGCTTCCCTCCATCTTGGATCTCGTCCGGTGACCATTCTAAAGCAGGTCGAGCCGCACTCGCAAATATTCTAACGGACCTGAACACGGCATACCATCAAACAGCACATTGACATAGGTAAGTTATTTTAAACTATGTAGGCTTATTCGGCTAATTCATATGTAAACGCTATACCGATTGTCACTAGGGTTTGGGTTCTCTAAA
This sequence comes from Varroa destructor, assembly GCF_002443255.2. Taxonomy (NCBI): domain Eukaryota; kingdom Metazoa; phylum Arthropoda; class Arachnida; order Mesostigmata; family Varroidae; genus Varroa; species Varroa destructor. The sequence goes on along the minus strand of NW_019211457.1, from coordinate 21,082,216 downwards.
GCCTATAGAGAACGGAAGTACCAGGGCGGGCTATACATTATGCAACATATGGACAGAACAAAACATGCAAGTACGTTTTGTTCCGTTTTTGGCCTACATGTTTCTATTTACTGTATGTCAAGGATAATTTACGCATAACAGTGATAATTAAATATCTTTAAATGATTTTGACGACAATGTCTAGTGGCAAAAAGGTGTCTAATCCTAAAGTATCCTGCGAGGTGGTAAACTACCGCAACGCCTTTTGTTCTTACTAAGCAAGAACTATCATTTACATGTTTTAAATACACGAAACCGTCATTACTCAGTATTGCATATCTCTTCCTGATGCTTAAGATACACCCCACACATACCCCTAGGGCTAATAAGTAGAATCGTTACCATTGCACCATTATCGAGGTCCCTTTAAAAAAAGTCCATCAAAAGATTAAATATTCGGCTTGCGTTTGTGGTTTTTGATAGGGCGATGCTTTCAACTTCTGCTCCAAAATAGCTCTAATTAAGCTAGTAGCATCTGTACGATTTCTTAGCATCTGACTTATTAGACGTGGAGCGTTACTGATAAGCTGGCTAGAAATCTTGACATTTCATTTACAGAAAACTAACTTGGATTCTGTTAAGGGGTAATATATTTAACCAAACGGTTCGTCTTTCGTGCAAAATATGTTGCATGACGGGTTGAAACGGAGATTACTAGCTTATTCTTACTATTACTTATTTTTGATTGATCATATCTCATAAAATTGGGACAAATTAGTACAGAAAATTTGTCATTTATAAATTCTTTTACCACAGAGGTCTCAGTCCTATTGCTTTTACGACAAAAGGTGGAGCTTGATTGAGTCTGTTCGCACGCCGATGGAGTGCACATATTATGAAGGAAAGTAGTATTAATCTAGGCTGATGATGCTGTTTCCTTTGATTTTAAACTTCACTCTATACCTCTTAGAGTTTCAATGTTACGTGTTGGAAACTAACGGGCAGCTGTAAGCCTGAGGTATTTCCTGCCTACCGCCCATCGATAAAATGAAGTGAACATCTTTTTACTTTAATTTAATAAAAGTTTTTTAAGTTACAAAATGGGGACCACTTTCGCAAATATGGTCTAGTTACTCCCTGAATGAATAAATAAAGGAAATCTGGGTCTGAGATGATAGAGTTTGGCAACATCGTATTTATGGCGACTGCTGCTGCTGCACCATCGCCAGCAGACAATTCCTGGAACATTTAGAAGGTTTCTTTGTATTATAATAGGTAATAGCTAACCTGCTACCCAGTATATATATATATATATATATACTGGGTAGCAGGTACGCGTGTATTTGCAATAAATGCATGAGAAACACCATGCGAAGGCATTGTTTTATGCTGGCAGCAAATAGGTCTTCCCAGCATCCGACATTATGCATACTCTATTGTAGTCTAAACTTGATTAAGGCATATTTAAAATAAATTATTTGTCTTGGTTAAGTGTTTTAGTTGACGTGAGGGTTCGGTATTGGTGATCGGTGATTAATCAACTATGGCGAGATCTCTGTTGCATTGCATGGGCATCACAATATTGCTTTTTGTGCTGACTCTCGGCGTCCAAAGCCAGCTGGATCCGTCTGACCTTGATGAAGCATTTTTTCAACAGGTAAATGTCTATAACATCTTAGAGAGCGACTATACCGAAGTGTCTGTACCAAAATAGCAATAAGACAGTTAACATAGGAGTTTATGTAACTACACTGGTAACCAAAGCTGTCATCAGTATTTTTGTTGAATAGAATATGTACATATGATACGGCTATTTCCCAAAAAAAAATTCTTTAATTAAAAGCATTTTGAGCTTTAATAGATGATTCAAGACTAGTTACACCTAATGCGTTATATTTCTCGAGTAATTTCACTGTCCCGAAACTGAGCCTGGTCTGCCCGATTTTATTTTTTAGAATACAATCAGTATTTTTATTAGCAACTATCAGTGAAACTTGCCCAAAGATCAGGATGTAGAGGAAAGATTTAGATCCTTTCCATGCGTTAAACTGCGAAACGAAGTGTGCTGACGCCCGGAGTAGAACCTAAACGACGACGTACGGTTCTTCGTGTGAAAAACGACGTTTCACCAGAATTCTAACAACAACTTAATTTATTGAGTATTCGCCGTCACTCTCTTTGACCTTCTTTTGTCTGTCTACCAATTTAAATGTTCTTTCTCGCCAGAAACTCTTAGATCTGATGTTAACACACCTGTCGAGCCAGGTTTAAAGACTCTTTTTGTTCTCCAATATGCGGTTACTAATTTCATTTACCATTGATTGAAGAAAATGATAGTCTGCTAGTGCGAGATCTGGAGAATATGGTAAGTGTAAAAAAACCGTCCGCCCAAGCTCTTGCAGGGTGGCCATCTCAATCCTTGTTTTGTGCGGCTTTGCATTGTCATGACTTTGCATTGTCTGTCGGATTTTTCTGTTGGATAGCCTCTTCCGGTCCGTGGAACTGGGCCATATACGGATCCGTGTTAACCGTTTTAATTTTTAGAAGTATTTTTTAGCGTGTAAAATCCTTCCAACCTCTTTAAACTGATATAATTGTCTACCTAGGATGGAGATCCGGGCTTGAGCTCATCTTCTCTGCTTTAGCACAACGTGAAGATATCACGTCTTTACGCTAGTGACAAGTCTATTATGTGGCTAGGCAGGCTAGATATTGAGAAATAATGAGAAGTTGTGTTCCTTTGTAATGTTCATTCAATTTATGGCATACCTGAGCTCCCATTTTTTAACTGAATGCGGTGAACCTAAAATGCTTCTCGATAACTAGATGGCTGCAATTTACTTTCTGGCTTGATTCAAGAATTGTTTGGCGGCTGTACTCCTTCAAACGTACTTTCAATTGATCCTCATCGATCTCGGATGGCTATCAGGAGTATCCTTCAGTTTTAAGATGCCATTGTTAAACTTTGCAAACCAGTGTTGAGCAGTCCTCTCAGTTATAGAGTCCTCGCTACATACGACATATATATCTCCGTTGCTTTAGCAGATGTTTAACTGCGGTAAAAGGCGAAATAGGGTAGGTGTCAAAAATGCACTTCATTTTTATCTGTAGTTTTCGTTTTCGGAGCACGAACCCAATCTAAAATTCCATTCACTGCATAACGAAGTTACAACTTATAGAAGAAAAAGAACACGTTTAAATGGTGTAAGGAAGTAAACTGACAGCGGAGAGGTGAAAGGGTAAGGAAATATTGAAAATAAATAACAAATGCTCGTGTTCCAATCTAGTACTCAAATGGTAGAACATCTTCAAACTGTTCTAATTCATTTCATTCTTGCATATAATATTTTTTGCAAAGAGTATTATTTTCGCTAGTATTCTGTAACATACTTCTCAACGCGATTTCTCCCAGAAATCGGCGTATGTTATCTTATCTATCATATGCATCGGAAATTGTACATCAGCACGCTTAACACATTTCTTCTTTAATAATCAATACGCTGATGTTAGCGCCGACTGATACTACCGCCACATTGGTACTGCCGCTGCTGATTTCGTTACTGATAATAAACAGTTAGATCTTCAATAAGAAAGACAGATTTCTGTGCCAGCTCGTGAACAACGCTGATTCTACGCCGCAGATTAAATATCCGTAGCTCCTAACACAGAGAGAGCCTTTATAGTCCAAAAAAGAACATTAGCGTGTCGTATCTCTGTCATTCATCAAAGCTGTTCCCGGTGAAAACTGCGGGATTACTATTATCATTCATATGGTCCTGATAATATTCTTAGCCATCGTGTTACTTGAGGCCGTAACTACTATTAAATATGGTTCTTGAAATGGGGGTATTGAGCGCTAAGTTAACGTGACATCAGCAAGTGAGTATGAACGAATAAAAAAATAATGTAGGCAGACATAGGCAAATCTTTTCAACGATGTTTCGAATGTAGTAGACCAGCATATGGGACCAGCTCAACAGCTATTGAAGAATTCTTCTTTCGTGTAAGTTAAATCAGCTAGAGTAGCATGATATTTGTAGATTTACGTAGGATTGAATTAGCATAATTCAAACTCTGATTGAATTGATCTAGTTACGAATCTATTTTTGTCTAGTTTTATGATTTTGAAGGTAGCACCGTACGACTTCTGGTTTTAGCAAACAAAACTTATCTATTGTTTATTCATAATTTTTCTACAGCTGTCTCCTTCCCCTCAGAGTCCAAAGCTGTTGATAATCCACGCTTCGATATAATCTCGAGAGAAAAGCTCCCGAAGATGTGAGCCCCCCAATTTGTTAAGCTAAAAGTATAACTTGCTGACCTTTTTCTGTGTCTTTGCCTTGTAAACGATTACCAAATTCAGAAATTCTGAGTTATAGATATAGTATGTTCCACAAAGCTATGTTCACCTGATATTTTATGAGCGCGCCTACGAACCGAAAACGACTCAGCGGCTCCTTGAAGTATTTCTTTTCGAATTTCAGAGAAGCCTTATGTGGTTACTTAAGAAATTTTTTCATTGTATCTTCAAGCTTAATCTTCGATCTTGGCGACGGCTAGTATCGTTTTGACTTTCCGTACGTAGAGTAATCACACTCATCCAGCTACCTAGACGGATCTGTATGAACGTTATTCTAATCTATATAGTAATAGAGTCGTAAATAATAGGTAAAAAGCTAATAACAAACATTTAAGAAACTAATACACTTATCCGAACGTTGTATGGTGAAAACTAGTTAAGAAAATGTTTCCGTGTACTTAAGCCATTTGGTATGTGTATCTAACAACCTAAACCACCTTGAGAACTGGTAGTACATGACAAGCTAAAAGTTTGAATTTTTTTCGTCCTTCTCGCTTTTATATATAAACAAGTGAAGGCTAGCAGTCTGTCCAGGGATAAACACAGTTGCGTTTTGCTGTTAGGACAATATATACAGAATACAAAAGCAGTACCTGCTTTTAGTAAAAACATACATCGTAATGGTACAAGACAGGCACTTTGCAAGTGTCGCACAGAATACACACCATAATTTTAGTTGATGAGAATAATATTGAGATGATTAATCGAGAAATTCGACAAAACTGGTTTACTTATAAGTAAAATGAGGCCAAAAATGCCACAGACCGGATGACTAAATCATAACATTGTAAAATATGGAGCAATCTGGATGCTGATCCAACGATCGTAGCATGACGTCGTACCCAACAACTCAACCTATTGAGGAGCACTTTACGACCCGCTTTAAAGCAAAAATGGCATTTTTCTCCGTATAAAGTACAGTTAATTTAGTAACTAGAAACTCAGAATTATCACAAGCATAGTTTATCCGCCGATTACATGTCGAAAGCGAAGCATGCGCCTTTTTTTTAACATATCTTCCGTTATGAAGCTAATTTTCAACTGCATGTCTAGGTAAATAATTGTCGCATCTGAGGCTCGCAAAATTCAATAGTGGGTGTTTAGCAACAACTTCTCTCAGCAAAAGCCACTGTATGATATGACTTGTGAAGCAAAGGTATCACTAGGCTCATTTTCCTCGAACGTGACTTCGAAACGATAGCAGATCTTGCAAACAGTCAATGGCGAGCTTTATCTTAATATAATGCAAATCTTTCTGTGGACAGAAACAAACGCAAACAACCTTTGATTTTATAAAGATTAACCAAATTGCCAGAACACACTGGAAACAATCAGCTTGAAACAATGTTTTCAAGTCAACTGAGCTTATTAAGCCGCTGCGAGATCTAGTAATGAAAAATCTATAATCCAAAGTACTGCATTTATAAAGTGTTAAAGTCACAAAGTTACATAAGACGGACCACTTTATACATGACATTTGGTTCTCTGTATAATACGAATTAAGCCCTCTGGGCCAAGCTAACGCTGGAACACAATTACGCACAGAACCTTGGCTTTTGTTTTCTATTCCAGGACGATTCCACGTTAAAATTAGAGAGGGCTTTTTATCATATACTGTCATATATATTCTGTATTGTAATGGCCGTGAAAGTAAATAGATGGTTATTAGTTCCGAAGCAGTTGCGGTATAAAAACCGTAACAAATAGCCGATATGTTGTCAGTCTCAAGCCAACGGCCTCGTCCTTCACAATATCGTTTTTCGCTTAAACATTGGTTATCCATGCTCGATTTTCTAGGGACAATTCCCGACAGAGGCTTGTCACCTTTATTCAGCCGCTTGTAGCGGCGTCAGGTCGTGCTCTGTGTTGTCGCCGGTTTGGACGCGGACGTTTAGCCTCTTTGATTATGTGCAAAGAAGCCAATAAGTGTGTGTGATTGGAGCGATTAGATACCGCTTTAGTTGAATGTATCCTAAATATTTGTTTTTGTTGAGAAGAGACAAATCTTGATATACACATGAACAGCACATTTATTTGGAGGGCACAGTTGAATGCAGTTGATTCAGTCAGACAGCTGAGATGACCAGCGCATCAAAAACGAAGCCACTAATACTGTCCTATGAGAATATCCGCCTTTTGCTCTTTGCAGTAGGGTGACAATCGGCAACGAAGCTGCTGAAGGACGAACGGTTATCTGCTAGAATGACTCTCCATAATGGCCCGACGCTCCGGCTGGTTACCAGCCTATGCTATTAAAGGAGAAAAATCATCATTTGTGAATACGTTTTCATTTAGCGCAAGAATACCTCACTTCTGAAACTCTCTAATAACACTTTATGCCTCTAATATTACTATAGTAAATGACTTTTTGTACGTATTTTTTCAATCGAGCTTTATCGCAAATTGTGATCCTTTTACCGTAAATAATAATAAAGTTCTGTTGAGTTGCACGAATCAAGTCTCGATTACGCTAAAGACTGTCACGTCTAGGGGTCGTTCGAGCAGTATAGTGGAAGTGTAATGATAGGCCGTTCTCTAAAGCCAATTTAATAGCACTTAGGCTGGCGTGAGTCTCAGACCCGAGAAAAGTTGCACATATATTGGTTTATTGGGACATATATACGCGCTCACAACGACGATTCATATTCAGAGGTGATCCTGACTCTTTTAGTTTTCCTGTATAATAAACAACTGACGACATTTTGTTTTATAACAACTCGAAATGATACCGGCCCATACAGCCCCAAAGTGATCATGTAATCTTACTCAAACTAATGATTTCTATGAAACGTAGCTGGCTTTCAGTTTAGCATTGAAAATGTTACTTTGGAGCAGGGGAAACTGTGGAGATGGTTATTTTGTTTATATTATTATTCAGTAGAGTTTATTGAAATGCAAACTGTCTTATATAATCTCAGCATTTCTTAATTGCTCAAAAATCTGCATAAAATTTCTGATTCGTGCACTTTTAGAACTTCTTGAAACCTAAAAAATTGTATTAGAATTCCAAGTCGACGTTCCTTGGTTAAAAAACGGAACCGCTTGTATAACCCCCGTTTCACACAGCCTTTCTCTCTTTCATATATTGTTTATATATTTTAAGTAGTCAAAAAAGTATCGATGTTTTTGAAGTCGAAGTTTAAATAAATATCTTTTTAAATTTTCAATTGATACTACTAAACTAAACACGCGCCATTTTGATCGATGCTTTCCTGCTATTTTTCTGGTAATACCATAGTCACATAACCATATAACTTCTATGGCTCTGGATGAGGATATGTGACGAGTGACTTTTGCATATCTGCATTGAAGCAAAGTTAACATCATTAAAGCAGATGTGGAGAGACTAGAGCGGATAGTAGTCTGACGGTGCGAGATTCAGATGAATTAAAATCTACCATCCAGGTTTTCTTAATTTTTGGCGAGAAGCTGTAAATGTATGCGGTCATGCATTATCCTTATGGAGGATGGCGTCCCTTCTACTCACTCTTTCCAGTCTCTATTTTCAATGGCTTGTTGTAATCTTGTTATATGTTGACAGCAAAGGCTGGAACCGATTGTTTTGTTCTGCGGCAGAGCTCACAATAGACGTTCCTCTCCAATACCGACAAACATTACATGCTTTGACGTCAGTTCGCGCTTTTACAAATAGTGGAGCACATTTTTTTGCATACTCTGTATATGATCAATTTTTCACCACTTAAGATAAACCGTCTAGGGTCGGTCCCATTTTGTTGGGTATATATAGAGCTAGATGTAAATATAATCGAGTAAATGCTTTAGCACCAGTTTGTGTGCCACCCAAACATTAAGCTTCTTTTCGTAACTAGTTTTTCCCAAAAAGTTTTAAGCTGTTTGGTGATGGATGTTTAGTTCTTTGACGATGTCATGACCAATTATAGATGTCGGTCTGGTTCAGCTTTTGCAATAAGCTCATCAACCTTTTTTGTAATTGGCCTACCACTAAGAAAACGTTTCGACACCGAAATTTCCAGAACGAAAGCGACAGAACTATCTTTACACCGTTTCTTCCGTTTATGTATCTGGAGCAGAAACAACACATCGTTTATGGGTCTGGACCGCATTTGTGCCTTGACCCAATAGGATTGTAAAATATAGAGATTTTTACAGAAACTTTTATTATTTCCTCTATATTATCATTCATATTTAGGGCGCTTTATCTTATGGCTTAACGAAGGCAATTCAAAAATACTTAGTACGTCTACTACTCTCAAATTTTAGCCTGCAAGTAATGCCAACGCCGACGCAATTTATATTATTAGATATATATGACTTTTAAGTTATTTAGAGAGAAATACCGTCACTCCTTTTTACACAACTCAATAAGGTAAGGAATCTGAAGGCGGACCGAAGTTGCTTATGAAAATGTGTATTAACAAAAAAAAATTTTAGCATGTGCTAGAAGTGTCATTCCCGATGATCATTTTTACTCAATATATCAACCACTCATAATGGTTATTGTTTCAATTTGAGACCTAATCCACTCACTAGTTATTTTCAAAATATTTCTTCATAATCCGCAAATAACTTCATGATAGTGATGGTGCGTCGCACGATATTGACTACCCTGAACGTTAATGTTATATAAGAATACATTACATACGGAAAATTTTAGTGGAATTAAGTTTTGGACTGATAGCTGGCCAAAATTTCAAAAATGCAGCTGCTTAAACCCGCGAAAATATTCAAAAAGATAAAAAAAATCCAAGAGGTCTCAAACAAACTAACCTTTGAGCTTATTTAGACAACTGGGTTGGCAATATATATTTTGACTTTTAAAACAATCAGTAGTTTCTATATTAAAAAAATCGAATTATATCAAAATTGACTTTTTGAGCCTTTCTGATACATTTTTAAGCCCTTTAAATCCAAACTGTATTGAGGGACTTCCAGTTTGCCTCACGAAAATCTTTGTTATCTTTTTCAGAAGAAGCATAAAAACTAGCGAGAATATTAACAGTCAATTTCGAACAAAAAGGAATCTTTTAATTTTAACGGGGGTTTGTCCCGTTGTGTTGTGAATATACTGCATTACAGTTGATTTTCGCTTAAACTGCAAAAACCATACACTGGTTTCCTCGATAGGTTCATTGTTTTATTTTAGGAAGGGATGGGTTTCTTCTAGTGCTAAATATGGTGGATGAACAAATGTTTACCGCAGCAAACAGTCCGACAAACTTTATCCGAATTTAAATACCTCGTTTCAGAATCCTCTAGATTCTAACTCGGGCTTAGCCATATTTCGTTTCGTGCTGCGAGACAAACGTCTGAAGCAGTGTTTGACGGCAGTACCGGACGTGAAGGCCGAAACTTTGAATTAAAAATTAGGAGATAAGGAAGGGCTTTTTTCTAATCTTTCCTCTCCCGTTTATCTTTCTGCTGTGTGTTTTCCTCTATATTCCGTTTGAGACTGGTCTCTTCCTTACAAGTCATTCGTGCTTTTATTACACAGTCAGAGGAGTTTCAACTAGTTCAAACTTCAGAGACAGGCTCCATGAAAAAAAAAGTGCATTTTGATATTTACTTTATTTTGCTATCTACGGAGGTTGAAAAGCAGCGGAAACATTCCGTAATACGTGTGCCGCGTACAGGAACGACTCCATGACTGAGAGGATCTTTCGAGAGGGTTTGCTTTGTCTAAATACGGGATCTTTAATCTGGAGGATGTACCTCACTTCGGTTGGACATCAAAGTCGATGAGGGTTTTGAATGGCAAACGTACAGCAGCTAGCCGAGAAAATTTGTTGCGAGCCTGAGCCTACTATAAGTTATTTTAAATGTATGAAATTGTTTTAGAAGTTCAGAAGCGCGGTAGCCTAGGTGAAGCGCATAAGAAAACACCACTCTTCATTGACCCTTAACGTTTCAGCCGGCACCGGTTGATACGCAAGCGTAGAGTTTTTGCATAGAATTGCAACGGGTCGCGAAAAGTAAGATTTCACGTCGATATAAAGCAGCGAGAGGAGTGGGCAGTTCCAGAAGATATATTTAAAGCCAGAGTTAAGCCAGATCACCATCCAAAAAAGATCATGATTTGCGTTTGATGGAAAAGCATAATAGGCTGGGAAATGTTAAAGGTAATAAGGCGATCAGGAAAGACTTATATGTGGTTTAGTTGGCATTTATTGAACGGGCTGTGTAACAAAAAAAAACCCGATAGGCGAATCAAACTCATCCTTCTCGACGATAGTGCCGAACCGTAGGACGCAAATATTGGCTGGATGAATTTTTAAGCACCAAAGCTAAATATATGTGGCGAAACGAAATTAATTAATTGGTTAATAGGTACATGAACGAGTATATGATAGGTAAATTTGTTGCTAGAATTCGAGTAAAGCGCTGCGTGTCTTGTTACATGAAAAACAATTCTTACTTTTCATATATGCATACTAACATGACAAACCTTAATCTCATAATTCAAGACAATGCTGTTTCATAATGATGCGACATTTCATAAGACTTTTTTATGTGTTCGAAATGCGTTTGAAAACCGCTCTTTTACCCTTTAAAATCTGAGACCGTTCATTTGAATATCATCAATTGGGATTTTAGCGAATATAAGTTCCGTCACGGAACTGCAGCGGCGGGAACAGTTCGCCGCATGTATGTTATATTCGGTGAAAATTCTACCACTAGAAACACCGCGATCTGGAAATTTGAACCTAAAGATGAATCCCGTGGAAGACCCCTCTGAGGGTAAATAACGAAAGTTTGAAGTTGTGGTCGAAGCCGACTCATTTCAAAATGCACGAGTGTTACCTCTTCGGTTTGGTGTATGTAGAAGTAGCTATTGGATACGTGGATGCCGCACGTTTTGAACGAAGAAACAGGCACATAGACGCTTCGTCTCCTTGTTCTCACGCTGTTCAACAACCCACTGTATTGATTTTTTTGCAGTTATGATAAAAAAATGGATACTCTACGGCAATTGCAAACGGTCACATCAGTAAGTGGATGCAACTGAAGCGGCGGGACTCCACTTTAAAACAGATGTATCCTTATGGTGTCTGTTTGATGACCTGATGCAGGTGTTCTTTTCTACAGCTTCGCGAGTTTTGATTAACAGCCAAGTTTAATGGACAAAGAAAACCCATTCTTATTACACAACAGTGCTTGATCTTACACCACAACCGCGGTGGCAGCGACTGGAGGCGCTCTATTAATTATTATGTCCTCCCACAAATTACAATCCTTCCCAAAATTTAGACAATTTCTTAATAAGAAAATTATTCATATTTCAGCATGATGTAGAAATTGTTTTTCGAGATTTCATAGACTTTTCATAGACTAGAGAATGACCTAATATTATCGAACAAAATATACAATGAGCACTCGAAGTAAGCTGTTCGCCTGAAACTTGAATACTCCTAGGACATCCAATTTTATATGTTTTTGTTAACAGCACTCCACAACATATAAAACGGCTATGTAATTCCAGAGTCAAGTAATTGAAACTGGATAACAGCTTTAACACGTTATCATATTCGTGCATCATATAGAAGCTTGATCATTTCAGTCTCTTTGAACTTCGAGATAAGGCAGGTAGGCGGCAACCATAGATAATCCGTTTAACTATTGTATTGCCAATAAACACACTACTATATTATAACTTGTTACTCCGATGCTGTCGAAAGCTAGTTATTATTGATACATCCGGAAAATGAAAATAAATTATAGATAACAAATCTAATGCGTTACCTTATGAACCATGGATCATTAGCCGAGCTCAGAGACCGTATATACCACAAAAAAAAAGGCTCAAATATGGTTTTAGCTATTGGATTAATGACTATTAAATTCATTGAAGAGTTTTATTGCTCTTTTAGATCCGATCAGGGCGGTGTGATGACTGTTCAGTTCCATACATGAACGATTAATTATTTTTAATAGAAGAAAAGCGTTAAAAAGAAAATTTTAAAAATATAAGTTACAACACTCAGGTTTTGGCTTAGTTACTCAAGCAATTTACGGTTATTGAATAAGTATAGTTTACATTAAAAAGGAGGTTTCAGTTACGAGTGACTTAAACCTCAAGCTGGCAATATACTATGAAACCCCTAATACCAAGCTTTTATCTACTCTATAATCTTGGTTTCACAATGTTTGTTTTATTTTGACTAAACATAAACAGCACTTCCAATTTCGTACTGAATAGAGAACGTAATTTTTCTTCATTCTAGTCACGGCATTCGACCGATGTCCGTGCGGGAGCTCAACCCATGAAAAAACGTGGTCTAAAAGCCATTTCTATAAGCTGGATATTCTAAATACGGATGAATTTGCTAGTTATCGAAAGAAAAAATTAATCATCCGTAAACGCTTGTTATGCTATTGAATCGCCATCTGTAGTCTACGAGCAAAAAATGGGTTTCAATTAAACAATAAAATCAATAAACGCCTTCCGTAATCGATGTAACGGATACACGCCGACGTAAAGAAGAAAAATCCAGATATTAGGCTGTCTAGGGCTAACATCTAGTTTAACCTGCATTTTGAAATACTTTTACGAACTAACTCATCACTTCCCTTCAAGTTGTCGTGGTCTGCGCCGTTTAAATAAAAGTTTTATTTAAACGCGCCGTTTAAACGTGGACATGAGAAACTCGCTTAGGTACAGCCGCTACAGTTCTCTTTCTCGTCCTAGCACTGAAAGCACACTTGCTTACAACTCAAGTACCTGTGAATTGGACATAGAAACACTTCATTTCCATCTAGGAGGCAGCCGTTTGAAGCGATGCTTCAAGGTATCGCAAATTTTAAGCATTTCGAATTTCCTCCGCCACCCTATACATTCTTCTTGTCAACTCCATTACTTTTCAGTAAGCTTGGTCGAGATTTTGACAAATATAAATAGTGCGAATTTCCCTGACTTTTTCCTGAGCTGTTGCCATTATTTAGCTATGCTTGCGTTTGTGTCGTTAAAATGTTTTATATACAATCAGCAGCAATAGCAGGTAACATTTCCGCCCATTATAGCAAATACTGCGGTACACCTTATTTGGGTTAGTTCACACCTAGTGATCTTTAGCTTAGAACGCTTGGCTTTTCAAGCATACAGCATGTTCTACTTATGGTCCATTTGCAGTAGATTTAGCAATTGCAAACAAGCAGCATTATGATGCCATCATATTAAAATAATAAACACATCCTGGTAATCCTAATATGATTTGAATATAAATATCTGTGAACTTTTCTACTTCTTTGTTTCGTTTCTACTTTTGTTTTCATTGTAGATTAAGTCTCTTCTGAACCGTATATATCAGTCCTTTTAGAATGCATTGCGAACAAGTTTTTTTAAAAAAGCATTCCAATTTTTTTCTAGAAATTTCCCAAGAATGCTGGAAGGCACAGATCAGTTAAGACAAGAAACAGAGTGACTTCATGCCATAAAAAAATTATCCTTTTGTTAAATAGTCCACTTTCTTAAAAATGATGATGGCGCACATCATAGGATCGTCAATCACACTTATTATGGGAAAATAAACTATTAAATTTTTATATAGTGGAATATATCATCATCTTTTAAGAGTGACCTACTTCAATACGAAAGAAAAGTTTTTAATGGTGACAATATATCAGACATGTTAATATCAATAATGGGAAAATACCATGAACACATTAAATTTGTTATTTTTTGCCTATGATCTATTGGCCTATATCTTGAATAAAACTGGCTTCGTGAAGCCAGAACTTAGTCAGGTCTCAGATATAACTTTATTTCAAGCCCAAACAGTGATTGATTCCGAGTCCGCCATCATTCATATACATCATGTGTTATTAAACTCAGATCTTTTATAACGCCGCCTTTATCGATTTTCGTAATTATTACAGCTACTCGATGAGATAGTTGTGAGCGAAAAGACAGCTCATCTCCAAGAGGCATTAGTCGATGAGGCTCGTCAGAAGCAGGAAAGTGCCAGGCAGGCGGAAGAAACTGATTTAGAAGATTCTGAAAAAATGGTTCGATACCGCAAGGAGGGCCAAATCTCTGTTTATAATTACGGGCCGTCAATCAGGTATATGCACACGCGCAACAAGATTAGAGGTATTATAACCAATCCAACATGGATAGGATCAATAAGTTATAGTATTTTTTCCCTTATAGCTAAACCAAGTGCAATAGATGTGTCTGTTCTATTTAGGCAGAAAAGGCGGGATGGTCTTATGGAGATTGAACCCAAATTTCATAGTTATTTTGTTCTCAACAGTTTTAGAAGGATATTAAGATAATTTTTCAGGTTTCTGAGGGAACAGGTTTTTAAAAATATGGTTGTTTTCGAAGCTACCTGGGGGATCGATTATTTCGCTGGAAAAGCTTTACCAGAAAAAAATGTGTAGAAATCATAGTTAATACTATAGTTTTCTCGTTTGATAATCCCCAAGAAACTATAAAAGGATTGGTTGGGCATGCGCGTTGCAAGAAGCGACAACTCTACAGAGTACCACCTAGGATCGCTAGGAAGCTATAACACGCCGGCCTACACTTTACTCTTTTTTCGATTCTATTTTTTTTCTACGAGATATGGATGACTTTTTGCACAAAACTGTCTATTTCAGCATAGCATTTTGTTTTAAAAAATAAGAAGGAAATGTAAGCGAAGAGCAAAAAAAGAAAGGAAGTTTTATACATTAAGAAATAAAATTAAACAAAAAATCGAAGAAACTGGAATTCGATTTCAGAGATACTTTAAAGTGTATAGGGTATACAACATATGTATCGTATCAGAGTTGATCTACTTAAAAGAAAGAGAAAAAGGACAATAAAAAAAAAAACATTTTTTGCTTTAAAGTTCAAACTAAGGCAGATTTTCAGGCGACTCCTTTTACATTTATAATGAAATGTAAAAGTTCCTAGATGGATATCACTTCCGTGTTATTGCTAATTATTTTTGTCATAAGCTAGTTTTCACAAAAGACGGCGATGCTTGAACGAATCGTCGCTGAGAACCATATGGCCGCATTTCACTTCATGTTACGCTTATTAATAACGGGATTCGATGGATAATTTTCATGCTGATTATAACTTCTGCAAGGTACATGTAGTCTTAATTACAGTTTTTGTCAAACTCGGTAGGTAGCTGGAAGTAATGTTTTTTTTTTACTAAAGTCCTCGATACGCAGATTTTCGGAAATTGTTTACCCATCACGGCGAGAAATACCAATTTAGGCTGCGGATACTTACGAAAACATTACCGGAGGTTCACTTTATTCCTATCAGACCATGAAAGTTTGCGACTTGTGTTAACTGATCCGTCTTTGAAGATTAGTAATGCTCACGCATAATGGAAAGCTTCTTATATGCGATCTTGTGATCATTTTGGATTACAAAAAGTTGTCTCTAGTTTAACCTTTGAATGAATGTACATCCAAAGTGCGATTATTTCAAGATTCTTTAAAATGAAAATCATATTTGAGACAAGAAACTCGCAGATACATAAAGTAACGAATCGAAATTGCTATAGCATAATAAATCGGAAATTAACAACTAAAAAATGAATATAATTTTTGCTAACCTCAGTAAATTTAGAAACATTTGTCGGAAAAACATTATAAAACATAGCTTATAGAAAATACACATTAACAAACAATATATCAAATATTGAAATACGAAATCCACATTATATTCGCATTTTCAGTGAACATTCAAATTTTCAATAGTCCTTAAATTCTGACTTTCTAAAGTCAGCGTTAGTCGGTTTTGTGGCTTTTTTTTATAATCAGTTGTTAATCGGTATAATATCGACGGTTCTGAAATGTAATGTATGAGACGTAGAGATCAGTCCACATGCTTGTAAAACGGACAAAAGCGTCTCAGCAATATATGATATTAAGCCATTAGCAAACGACGAATTGGAATAAGAAATTCCCAGATGCAAACCGCAAAGGCACGCACGTAGACTTAGTTAGCTCTTTGACAGGTCGTTCTGATTCCCTCTGGCATGAAACTTTGCTTACTAATTAGTGATGTTTAAGCAGAGGAGTCTAATACATTTATCATTTATTGGCGAAATTCAGCAGCGGATTGGCCTAATAGAGACAGAACAAAGTTAGTACTTATAAGTAAAAGTACCCCTACTGAACATCACTTAAGCCCGCATAGAATTTCCAGATATAGCTGGCGTTTACAGCGTGCTTTTACGAATCTGGAGATACACAAGGTGTGTGTAGGCATTTTGTGGCTATGATTTTATATTAGACGAAAAAAGCTTGCTTTAGAAAACTAGTACCACAGACTGACGACCAATCTTGATAATAGTTTAAAAATTATTTTTGTTCGTCTATGATCTCTTGTAGAACAATAGACAAAGAAAATTGCACGTAAACAATAAAAAAAGACCCTTAAACATCAACGTACGTGTCATGGTTGTCCCTTCCAATAATGTGTAGATAAATAAAATCCTAGGTAAAACTTGAATGTTTAGTTACTAACCTATACGTTGTAACAGTAATACGTAACTCTCCCACTGAACATATCTACTCATACAAAACTATTTTCAAAATAATCAAAGCAAACTATTTTTTAAACCGACCAAACTACCAGAAGTCATATCCAAGCATTTATGGCACTAATTAAATTAAACTGGAGCAGCAAGCAACTATCCCGAAGCAACCGAACTGGAATATGTAAGTCCGAAATATCCCCTTGTTAATCGAACAATATTTTTAGAAAATGAATTTTTGTTACTCCTAGGGTGAATAACTTATACTTCGAAAAATACGATGAATTTATTCTCTAAGTATATGAAAAAGTCGTTTGGCAAAAGCTTAATTCCCTTGTTTCAACACAACTTTTTTAGGCATTCCTGGTAGTTTTAGATGATAAAGACACAGATAAACATCAGTGCCCTACTAGCATTACG
The DNA here is from genome assembly GCF_002443255.2 of Varroa destructor. Lineage (NCBI taxonomy): Eukaryota > Metazoa > Arthropoda > Arachnida > Mesostigmata > Varroidae > Varroa > Varroa destructor. The sequence goes on along the minus strand of NW_019211457.1, from coordinate 21,064,996 downwards.
TAGCAAGGCGCGGCTAAAGCTAGAGAACCACCAGGAAACACTGAATTTTAGGATTAACGGTTGCAACCTCGCACGGTAGATGGAAATTGACGCGGTATTGTACTTGCAAATTTATTACTAAGATTCGTTCACATTGGCTTTCTGAGTAAGTTTGCTAAAAGTAGTTAATGTATCGTGAAATTATAAAGAGGCATTCGTGGGAAAAGTCTGACAGAGGACCACTTCGCTGATGTACCAGTAGAGTACTTATGGAATCTTAGAATGATACCGAAGTCTCGTAGTCTCTATACAGTAACGGCAGTCTTGTAAAAGGGAAATGATCACACTAATAAAACTCGTCAAAAAGATACAGATCAGAGATTTGTATTGGCAGTTTCTCTATTTCCTTTGCGATGATGTATGATTTTATATACATAAATAAAGAAGATAGATTATAAAATCGGATAGGACATCATGTGATGAGACTTCGTGGCCGTTTATATAGAATGAATTTAGCTTGTTCAGGAGCACATGATGTTGCCTCACAGCTCGCGCCATAATAATAACCAGTTGACGAGAGCAGAAAGAGTATAACGTTACAGAAAGACAATATTGGATTTGTCTAAGAAAATGGCGCCTCATTGAGTAGGATTGACTAGGAACCAAATTTTTGCCATACCTAGCTTGGGTGTTCTGCTGCTTCGACTGTTAGTTCTATCTGTCAGCTGCTGCTGGACGCAGCAGAAAAAGCAAAGACCCGGTGGCCATATTGTCGAGGCTTCTTAACAGTGCTATTATGATGCAGTGTAGGATCTCTTGTCCTTTATGACAACTTGGTTTATCGCGGTAGTGCCTGGTACAGACTAGAATACCAACCGATGGCCGTATCATTATGCACGGCTGCTAACATGAATCAACCATTCCAAGCCGGAGAAGAAAAGAACAACATTTAAGCAGATATAGAAGAAGTAAAATCGGCAAGAAAAATGCACAGAAAGAGGATTTGGATATAATATTGATAGAAGACCAATGTTTTGCTTATGATATACGTCAGTTCTCCCCCGACAAGATAGGGTTCAAGTGGTGAGCAAGGAAAAGCAATAGAATACGGCCATACGTTGTAGAGCGGTCTTACATCGCACTACATGGACATAAGCTTTCAACGATACACATAAGCAGATACAGTCACATAGAGAGGCAGCGTAATAATAAACGCTGACAGCGCCACAATAGCAAGATGCGGTGCGATACGAAAAGAAGGCAGAAGAGCTACGGTACGGTGTAGTGATGAGGAATTGGAAATAATAAATATTCGAGCGAGACAGGAGCAGCTAACGCAGCTGCAGATAAAAGCCATTACCACTACCAGCAGCTCTATATTCGTACCTCCAAGCACATAGCAACGAGTCGCTCTAACAACGCGTAGTAATTCCTAATGTTATGTTTCGCTAACGTACAACCGATGTAACCGACTGCTAACACAAATTTACAACAGCACCAACAGGTTATACCGATGAAACGACAGTAACAACCGAAAGCTTTGGATAAGACCAGCGAACCATAGTCGCAGTGGTATTATTCATTTAACGTTCTGTAAACACGTGTATCTATCGACGTCTTGTTACAGGTTTCAAATCAGTCACCTACAGCATAACTTTATTTTGCTTAATGCTGTAACGTTGGAACAGGAGCATACAAAATTAGACTCAAAGGATTCGTTGACATTCGTAAATCTATAAACATTTAATGACTAAGTCGAGAGATTTCTTTGTCCACTACGCTGTCCACCTCAGATTATTCAGTTAACTGGATATTCGCTGCTATTACCAACGGCCTTCTCCTTTCTTTCAATAAACTCATATTTCGTCGTGCTGGAAATTTTCAGGTCTGACACTAAAAAAAAACTCTCCCAGCCAATTTTTGATAACTGTTATTCGTTAAATATACAGCTACGAATTCCATTCACTAGTGATCGCAAAAGGCGATATTAAGTCGGCTCGAGAATAAAAATGCTGCAAAAGAACACCCTACTCGACTTCTTGCAGAGCTGCTTTAACAACTTCTGCGACGCGAGACCCAGTATTGTCGCGCACAAATGTGACTTTGCCTTGTGTATTATCTTTCAGTCGATGAAACTGGCTTATATGTAATCCTCGTTGTTTTCACACATAACCTAGTGTACAAGACCTTTCTAGCTTCACTAAACGCAAACCATAGTATTTTTTTAAATAAAGATTCGATTTAACTTTGGCCTCAAGGCTGCCCGTTCCTCTTGTGGTTCATATTGATATATAAGGGCACCATTTCTAGCCATTCATAGCGATTCTGGGTAATCTCTATCATTATGATTACATGTTGTCGGCGCCAGACCAGACGTTGAGGATCAATGAGAAACTGTGTTTCCCGCTGCGTTTCGGTCATATTATGAGGCATCCGCGCTTATAATTTTTAATAAAATCCTATAGATTCGAGAATCTTGGTAATAATCGAGTGTCCGCAACCTATCCATCACTTTTTTTTGCATCTGGAGCATCTATATTTGAAGCTGAAATTAGAGATATAATTCTTTTTGAAGGCTTACGCCGGATAGAATATTTTTGGATATAATCTAGAAATGAATAAACAATAGGAAAATAAAGCAAAAAAGAAAGATTTAAAAACGTTCAGATTAACTTGGTCAGAAGAGTAGGCTTACGGTTTTTAAGAATGATAAGTCGGAAACAATACTTGATAGAGAAGCCGGAGGTTGTACAGTGCGTGAGTGCACTGCTGACTTAATATATGAATTATGTGAAGTGTAAATTACGGATTTGGTATTTGATTGAAATTAATACTTGTTTTACTGAATCATTCCAATGTCATCGCAGAGATCAAGAATACTTAGAACACAGTTCACTTTGGGGCCATCAGTACGTGGCAGGAGGTGCCGGCGAGGGAGCCCAACGTCTAAAGCCCGACGGGAGCGGTCGCAACGTCCAAGTAGTGAAGAGTGACGCTGTTTTGCCTGCCTACTGTAATCCGCCAAATCCATGCCCTGTCGGCTATACTGGTAGGTACAGTACAACATGTGAGTAACTGAGCACACCATTGATCAATTTTACGTGATTGAACTAGTTAGTCTATCCTGCGTCGTTCATTAATAAGATGAGAGACGAAATAATCGAAAACTAACCAGGTAAAAACATTTAATGAGTTATCAGACAGATCAATCAATCTTATTCTAATTCATTTCATCCCAAGTAGGGTAAATACCAATTAAGTATATGCATGTTGAAATGATTCTTTCTATAACACAACCGCCTGCAGAGCGCATTGAATGTTGACCATTGTTAATCCTGCATGTCATGTTATTATTTATCTATATAAGTATAGGAGGCATGGTAATTTGTAATATTTGTAAGAGGAAATAGTTCGTGGCGATCGTCAGTTGTGCAAATCAAAGAAGAGAAACTATGTGTCTAGTCGTACGTGCCCGTTCTCTCTAAGTCGATATTCCACTACTTGTGACTCTTTATTACTTTTATATTGAAAATCTCGAAAGTGGCATCGGCCAGTTTCTCTTCATGAGATCTAACGGACTGTTAGTATCCTGATATCTCGAGCAGTGGGTGCCTTGTCCGAAGTCTTTAAACGAAGAGCAGCTATCTGCAAGTAAGTCGACCAACCGGGCTTTCGTAAAGGAGTAAAGACTTAGAACTCTTTTCGGGAGGGCATGTTTGATTTCATTCATTAATACGAGATGCGCAGGTGTAAGAAAGGTCGTTTTTCTCAATATAACTGTCTGACCTACGATGCCGTTGGTGTCGCCTTCGTCTGGGACAGCTTCAGTGACGTAAACCAGAGACTTTCTGGTTTTTTAATCGATGCAGCGAATACGAGCCATTACGTGCTCTTTTCTCGTGCTTAGGACAAACTCACACGATTTAGTTTGGTACAGTTCTCAAATATATGAGATTATCTTAAAATTTGGTTACTTAGGCAAATGGCATTATACCCCGCTACCGAGCGCCTCGCTTAAGCTCCAGCTCTTTACTATTTCGTAGTGGAATTCCCAAACTATTGTTTGTGACGTAAAAGGTCAAAGTCGATAGCGCTTTCTGCAGATAAAATCGGCTGCTACAATGCAGAGAAGGTCGGCCGTGTACATAATAATGACTTTTACTGACGGATGCTGGTATACTATTGGTTATGGGAGGTCAACGACTAGTGACGAAAATACCAGTGGACTCAGATTGTTTCTCTGAGGCGGAACGTTTGTAAATAATGGTTTGGTGTTTGTTTACTCTGTCATTTAATATGATGCTACTGATTACGTCCGTCAGTTTTGTATTCGTTATCGCACGCATTTGATTTAGAAGCCAGTATAAAAAAGCAAATATCCTAGTTAATCAACTGATACAATACCACGTCATGTATCTCTCTTCAGATCAGTTATCGTCAAGCTCAGATGAAGCGTAAGCCTTTCGCGTGCAAAAGTACCTTTGGCAATTTCATTATGTCTATGCACATGCGTTGTGCCTGATAATTAATTTGGTCCAACAGTTTTATTCCTTATTCTCAACAGATGACGACGGGTGCCTCGAACAATTCGAGAATACGGCAGCGTTTAGTCGATCGTACCAAGCGCAGCAGGAATGCATGTGCGATTCGGAGCATATGTTTGATTGTCCTGGGGCGACCAAGGACGATGAAGTGAATACGCTCGCCCGTCAAATATCTAACGAAGGACTCATGGAAAGCGCACTTGACAGGATAGCTCACCACTTTGATGACGCAACTGGCACTAACGCTGTTGATGCAAATTCCGTTCCTGTGAGTAAATATCTATTGCCTATCTTAAGTCGCATTGATATTTGTCAAAATTATGTAACCTGTTGCCAAAAACCGATCGATGTGAAGTTACGACAGTTTTAGCTAACACTGGTAAACCCAGCCTGCTTGCTATTAATATTCCGGGAAAACTAAGTGAGAAGACGTTATGCTTTTTTTTTTAGAAAGTCTTCGAAATGTGAGCTACTTTTGTTGAGTAATGATTATTCAACAGATACTAACTGCGATTGTCGGAACAATCTGTGTATCGTAACAACAATATTGAACGACTCTGCAAGCATGAATATTTAATAGTCTACAAAAAATAAGTCCAAAATGAAGCCACCGTGAGTTTATTTGTAAAAGTGAGTACTAAAAATGTTCAAGGAAGTTGCCTTACGATTTTTTCGCCTCTAAGCTATATACTTTAGATGACGTTAGAGATATTCGTCCATGCGTGCTGACATGTAAATACGTTGTAAGTAAAACGGAATGACGAAGTATTACTAATTCATAATTTTGGCTCCAGTTGTCTTCGGATCTCACAAGGGCTTGACTGAGGAGTCGAAAACCCGCCTTTTCAAACCTAGAGCGGTAGTTTAGGCTATATGGCTATATATTATATGATATAAATATAAAGTACAATTTTCGAAACAAGGATAACGCTCCTCAGTATCACTCGATATTACGCTTGTCAACTTTGCTAAAATTTTGAACTTGTAGAGAACTGTAAACGACTAAACCTTGTTACTAACATAAGCGATTCTTAATAGGTTAGTGAATAGAAAGCTAAAATTGTTTATTTCTAGTATGGCGTGGAATTTACCATTGGAGCGTCGCCATTTTTCGGTAACGGTTCTGTCTATAACATGGCTAAAAATGTCTGAAAATTTAATGGGTCCTTTAGGTTCCAATATTAATACATTCATGTATATTTTTATTTTCTTATTTCTATTTATATTTTCTAGCGAGGCAGCAGGTAACAAAAATTGATGTGAACATGAAATCATTTAAGTCCCCCGCGTTTGATGAATTTAATTCACGGCAAGTCTAAAACTTGCGTCTTCGCTAAGTGATCGCAGAGTGTGTGTACACTTTTTGTTGCACGAGCCTTATAACTAATTATCACCTTTCATACGCAATCGTTAAAGACGATGTTGACGGCGATTTTCTGCCGGATAATTATAGACACAGCTTCCATTGAACATAAGCTGGGTTTTTGATGTACGCTATTATCTTCTCAACTGTTGTGAATCAGGTATATTTCATTTAATCCACACAAAGCAACCATTTAGAGTTAGACCAAGAAATCACAAATTGAACTAAGAAATATTTTTTGTACTTGAACGTTTTAAGTACGAAAACAGACAAAATAATTATTCCGACAGATTTTCAACGAATTTCCAATACGCGGATGCAGAGTGACTATAAAATTGGTGAATAAAATTCACTACTACGCTTGACGAAGATGACGTTCAGGAAAAATAGGCTATGGATACACTAGGGTAAAGGGAGTATTTAAAAAAACCGCCATTACTTATGTTGCTGATACTAGAATATTTCTCTAGCTTCACTATGGTCTATATCTGCATATAACGATATGCATTAGATTTCAAAAGCTGCCAGCAGATGCAACCCGTCTTATGGGAATCAATGACGTTTGAGGCTTATCAAACAAAACAAAACTCGTGCTAATCAAAACTCTTTTTTAGAAGAGTTATTAGAACTCTTCTAAGAGAATGGTTAATACATTTTAAATTCGCAAAAAAGCTAGCAGAACGTAACGAGGTACGTTTACCTGTCACATCGTGGATCATATAACATTCTATCAAATTCAGGTCGAAGGACAGCACAAATCGCTGGTGGCAAAGAAGTTCTTCAATAAGAAAACACATGCCGACTACACTAAATCGTTATCCGACAAAAACCGCAAGGACGGAAATGAGCAATTGAAGATTGGACATTACCAAAAAAGGGTTCGCCGTCAAACAGTGGGGACACGTATTATGAAAAAAGTGAATGATACAAATAGGACCGAAACAACAGCACAGAAGGTGGGTCCGCTTTATAATCTAGGTACCGACAACGAGTGTCTCTAGCCACTTGGTATGCCATTCAAGGGTTGAGTAATCTTAATGACATACCTAGGCAAATGACACTTATATTAACATATACATGAGTTGTATAAGACATACTATACGCATGTTTTTTGGACGCAACACAAGGCCGCATATTTAATCACTCAGAGTAGCTATTTCGTAATTTTATCATAAGTTTTTCCTCGGGTCAAGCTAAACCACAAAAAAATCGTACTTTTAGAGTTGTTTTCGAAGTTTTTTAGGTTAATGTATTTTATGTAGGAACTTTATTCACCGTTAATTATCTAATACACTTACCAAGATGAACTCTTTATTTAGGACGTGTCTATAGAGTAACATGACTGCAATCTCAAATCTCTGCAAGTTACCAGTAAATATTTTAGGAGAAGCAGATACCATACTATCCGCTTGCAAATTTTCGTTGCAATTATCCCGTCATGACGTTGCAATTATACTTCTTATACGTAATTATTCATTATTCCTATTTTTAAATGTGCTCTATCTATTATTATGTGCTAACCAAGTATCGTAGCATTTATTTCGTTGCTCTGAAAGTACCGAATTGCGCGTTAGCTAATTATATATAGGTCTAGCTAAATTAATAAAAGGTAAGCTTTAGAAAACTAAGACGTAAAATAAGGTGTACATTTATATTATTCGAATAACCCGCCGAGATTTTTCACTGTTCTCACCGACGAAATGTTGCATATGTTATAGCTTCAGCGCCTTGATTTAATAACACGGATTTTTTTTTCTGTTATCGCATAGATATAATATATATACATATGTAGGCCGTAATCCAGTCCGAATCTAGTCTGTCATAGAGTACATACATGACGCTTCGCGTTTACAGAAATCTATAACTAATTAATTATGAATAATTGATTTCGCATCGACTAACTAAAGGAACAAACAAAAAGTCGGTAATATTTTTTACTATTTTATTAACTATTATAATAATAATAGAAATAATTATATTTCTTCAGGCCGATAGTTCTGGAAACACTGGAGGGTTCGGAGATCATGTGGCCTGTTGCACATAGTAGAAAATTGAATTAAGCTGATTGTGTAGTGCATGGCAAAACAACGTTACAGTTATCAGTGTACTTCCGCGGTGAGAAACACCTTGCACGCTGCATTTATTAAAAAAAGTATTTAACCTTATGTATCCTAATAATCAAAGCCAACACCACTCTAGTCAGGCACTCAGGAACCGTCTTAGGTGAACTAAAGCCTACAAAGATTCTAATAAGGACTTACGCAGCAATATACGTGACTAACCTGTAGCCTCCCTGTATTGCGCTCGCTACACCGTTAGTAAATAATTTATTTGGCTGATGGTATGCCTAGATTCATTTACCTTCTGTTATTCTGCTCATATAAATTGCATTGCCTTTTTTTTTGTTTTGTTTTTCTATTAAATAACTCCAACCTTATATTAGCATAATCAGCTCCATTCGTATTTGCACCGTATTTGTTGTATCACCGTTTCAGCTCGACATTATAATATAAACAAATTTTATACTTTCACATTCTTCCAAACACGGCATTTTGGTGCCTGGCGGATTTCGCACCGAGTAATAACATTTGTTTTTAGTTTAGTTTTCTAATAGAACAAAAATTTCATCGAGAACAACTGAGGTGCCTTTGGCGCTGCATAAAGCTCTACCTGTTTCTCAGACTGTCGGCCTATTACTAATTATTGCACTGTCTTTGGCAGCAGCCACTTCAGTCGCATTTTATTAATTGCTAATTTAGAGCATTATAATTAGAATATTTGATATGCCAACGTCCGTCTGGTCAACTCGTACAAGGGTGTTTGCAAGTGACAGTTAGGATAAGTTCTAATCGAAGATATGTTCGTTTAGAGCACAGTAGATTGATCGACATGAAATACGAGAAAAACTAACCTCATATTTTAAAATTACCTCGTACTTCAAAATGATACCCTATATTTCAAAATTTTGGTAATAGTGCACGCAGTGGTTTCTTATCTTTGCTTCCAAGCTGTACGTGCACATTTTGCAATCTGAGATCCTTTATCGGATACGATTATTCAGGCTTTGAATGCGCGAGCTGCAGTGGGATTTGAAAAACCAAGAAAAAGTTTTAGTGGTATACGGACATGGATCGTACGTCTTACAACTACAGTGGTAGACATAGCTCGCCATATAGGTCCTAATGAAAGCTCTACTACTAACAAGACCATCAGTTCTAAAAATATCGCAAAAGAAATCTTGAACTCGAGAATGAGCCTCGTGGAAGTTTTATGCAAAGATGAGAAACATAAAGCTCGGAGAATAGTATCTGTTGGAAACCGATTTATCTCAAGATTTACGAATAGTATAATTGGAGTTTGGTATGCACAAAACGATTCTATTTACCAGACTCGGTCAAATTAATATGGTAAAAAAAACTGGACGAATGGGTGCTCTTTGATTTAAACAAAGGTCAAGAATAAAGACATTGAGACGTTTGCTTCTTTTTGCTCTCCCTTTATAAAAATAACTAATTGTTGCACTGGTCACGTTAGTAGGTGAATGCAACAAAACTACTTGTAAGTTCTTGTACACCTTACATGCACTTCTACACTAGCGGGAAAAACAAGCTTTTGTCTAAATAAATAATGAGAGTGCTTACTTTGATTCAAAATAAAAAAGTATGCTTGCGAAGGTTCAAGAAATAGTTAAAGTCCACCATCTCGAATTTAAAGCTGAACAACCTAATACATGACGCCGTACACCATAACGCAGTTAAGTAGTTATTATTATGTACCTTTGATCGGCTCTTATAGACATGAGTATTTAAAATGGACTGACAATATATAGTAGAGCGGCTAGGGATTTTATATCGTAACCACGTCTGAACTAGCAGCTGTTTATTGTTCTAACTATAACACTGGCTCATCGTTACCAGCTGTGCTGCGTCCAGGCAGTATTCATGCGTCTCCCGTGCAACTGCGTCCTTCGTAGTTCAATGTATGAATGGTCCTGCAGATTCCTAATAAAATTGCTATGATATATTGCATTTATCTTGTTACTTAACACCCACAGCTCATAGTAGTTCTAAAAAATTGCACCTTACCCGTATAGTGCAAACTTGCCACTACACCTTTTAAGCTGTTCAGCTACAGTTATCATATTTCAATTGTCTTGTTCCCCTGAAGCTTGTTTACTGTACGGGACTGCTTCGGTGGTCCCATTACCTTGCTGAAATGATGCCAGTGCACTATATATACGCTTGAAAGCCGAAATATTGATGGACTAGGAGGTAACGGTGCCGCAACTGAACTTCAACTGAGCAGAGCAAATCCTTTGCAGAGCGCGAGACAGATACGAAATAACGTTGCGAGGCAGAAACAGAACTTCAATGAGGCCGACGCTCAAGAAACGCAAACAGTTGCCAAAAAAATGCTCTCAATCCTTATCAAAAGGAGCAAAAGGAAAACTAGAAAGGGTGAAACGAGAAGGTAACAGTTTTAGCTACCTGATATTTAAGAAGAAAATCGGAGGCGCTGCGTCGCCCGTGCCAATGTTTTTAGAATTACCGAGGTCATTAATGGGTTGACGACAGAGCCAGAACATTTGCCGGAGAAGGAATGCGGGTTCAAGAAAGAAAGCTCAACCAACATTATTTTGAAACGGAAGAACTTTAGAGAAACATGCCTAGTGAAGTTGTTGGAAGTGAACAACCTTTTGATCTTGATGAGTTGGTGTGTAGTCCTCAACAAACTGATACGAAGGTAATTTACCACTATCTGACCCCAGTTGCTGTGTTTGGAGCTTACCAGCTATCCTCTTATACGCATAAATCTTTAGAATTACCTTTAGGTAATGCTTTCAAAGCTGCCAGGCAGAGTCGAGGGGTTTCTACAAAAGAATTATGAGACGGCAGGGTAAGCATATCAACAGCTCCTGTATCCATAACTTATTTTCACTTCTTTTTCTTTTGTGAAAAAATCCTTTCTCACCAACTGTCGACGTTGAAATTCAGACCAACGATGACCAGCGTGCTTACTGCTCACGGCTACCATGACGCAGGCGCTCAGGAAAATGCACATCGGCTACTCAGTCCATGTCGTTTCCTTTTTCGACCGAATGACGGCGAGTCCTCAGCGATAGAAGATCCAATGTGTCGACAACATGAAGGAACCGAAAGTTACCGTTGAAGTTACATCCTTGAGCTAGATTGTGCTATCATGTGCACAAGAATTTTCCAATACACTAAGATGGGAGTATGAACAGAATAAATTGCTTAGGGAAAAAACATCAATAAATGAAGGCGACGGGAATTAACAGTACATTTCCGGATGACAAGTTGAATGCCTAATAAATCAGAGAATTTACCTGGCTGGAACTTTTGAGAACTTTTGAGCGAAGATGCGCTAATGGAAGTCTACCTAGATGGATCGAAATGGTGCATGAGCGTTACCTCTATTTTTTCACAGAGCATAATGTTAGTTAAAACAAGTTGGCGTTTCTTGCGATCTACTCGAATGATCTCTGAATGGCGCTGCGTGTACAGCTGGTTGTTAATATTACGTTGATTAATTTTTATTTTAATTTATATTGGCAGTTTCGAAGTGGAGCAGACGAGGCTACTTTTACATTCATTAGCACCAAAACAGCGGGGTCAGTGGTACAAAATGAGACACTGAATAAGTCATAGAAATACAATTACTGTAACCGGATGGTTGCACGAGATAATGGAATTACCACAATGGAGTACCAGAACTACAACTGAACGCGTGTAGAGGTGTCGGTCTGCAATAGTTAATTTCTAATTGACGTGTAATACGAATCAAATATTAAGACAGGCTGATCGTAATGAATTAACGCTAATGGGAGAATGGGGCAGCAGAAATGAAAGATAAATAATAACAATTGAGGCAGAAGAAATAGGAAACAATCGGGATATTTCAATAGGGTACGAGATTATTGCCTTAGGGTAACTGTAATGGAGTTGCATGCTACATGGGATGTGACCAACCATTCAAATAAGTTAATATTATTACAGTATTAATACAACTAGGTCACTGAAACAAGGTAACAGTTGATTGAATCAAGGAAATGGGATTTCGGTGATGAGATGTTTGGCCAGGTATAAAGAAACTGGGTCTCCAGGACCTCAGGAAAGTCGCAGCTGCGGAATGTAGATCTGCAATCAACCTATGATTTATGTTGGGCCAAACGTAACGCAGATCGGATTCGTTTCTATCTTATAGCAGGCTGACGAATAAGGGAATAAAATAGGGCAATTGAAACAGGGGATAACTGTTGGTGTCTGCTGTAGTATGCGTTAGGATTGGCCTAACGACAAAGAATCATATTACTAAAATCAACGATAAAACAGGCGCGGAGCGAAGCAAACGGGTATGTCTAGCCTATATACTATCGAAACTTTCCGTCTATCTGTTCTATCTAAACAGCACGCATAAAGTGATTGGGTTGAACTGATTGTTGATGGGTCACTAAGTTTCGTTATAGGAAAGTCGTACGGAGCCGACTGGATGACTATTTTTTTCCCGCAGTTCCCGTAAAGCGTTAGTTGGAACAAGTTAATATTTTTTCCGACTTGCTCCGAGAAGTTTACGTACTGTTTTGTTCTACAAATTAAGCGCAACCTTGAATTTGACGGTTAGTTGTTCTTTTTTGAAATATGATGATAAAATGATAATTTTTGCCAAAATAATTTTTAAGTTATGAAATATAAATTATCGCAGGACATATGTCTTAAATATGCGAGTTCGTTTTTTTCGAAAAACATTTTTTTCTTGCACAAAGGGGCATAGCACTAATTTGACTAGTTTATGAGATGGTCGATGAGATCTGAATAATCAAGGCATGTGTGATTCATATTCTTCGATTGGATAAATATCTTTCTCCTATATAGCTTTATGCTACTTTCGACAGGTCGATTCTTTTTTGGCGGCATGTTCAAATACTGAGGAATAACATAGTGATATGTATCGAAATGCTTTCCAATTCATAAAACGTAAGCCATATTCTTAACATATGGATTATATTTTTTTTCTGATTGAATTTGAGAAGTGTAATTTCTTTCCTATGGAGGGAACAATAATAATATGAACTATCTCGGATTAATTCAAATGTAAAACCGAGAAGAACACAACACCGTATCGAAATGAGAACAACGTGCTAATGGGGGCAGTGATAGTAACTACAGAGAGATATGGAATCCGCGTTAGGCTATGTTTTGCAAGGCATGCAGGTCTAGCGGCTAACTTTACATGTGCAACTTGCGCAGATTCATATTGAAAGTTTTGGAGTCAAAGTTAATTAGTGCACTACATGTATATTCCGCAAACGGCAAAATATATGACAGTATTAATTGCAGCAAAAAAGCAAGGTAACTCCGACATTTTTTTGAGTAGAATAGCCGGTCGCTGTAAGAATAATGGCACTAAGATAACGAGATTACGTATATTATGTGAGAGATTGACTAAATTGTTGAGGGTCTCAGGATGAATATGACATAAATCAGGTATTAGTCAACGCCAACGTAAGAACTATGGCATATTAGAAGACAAAATATAAATGGAATGATCTCTATTGTTAATAGACGTTACAAATGCAGACACTGATGCCGTGGGATCTCAAAAGCAAACGGACAACTCTAAAGGCAATCGAACAATAATTTATATTTGGTTACGTATTACGCGAATCGGATTCGCGCATATTAACACATGCTAATGAAATAACTGCAACGTTAGTGCAGCAGATCTCTGGGCTGGCTGTAATATTAGAGAACCAATTCGTTAAGTCAACGGTAAGACAGGCGCGAGTAGAAACCTGCGGGTTCATCTAATTACTATTATCTCTATTAATATAGCGCAGCACTTTAAAATTTCTACTAGAAACAAAAATCAAGTAACTACCTGCTTTTGTTAGTATTGAACTTTATAGAGTGTTATTTAGCTCGTTTGATTCGATGATTCTCATTATCTGTTGACTGCGTCAAACCTGATCGGAATCAACAAATCGAAAGATGAACTTGCGCCTTTTTGCATTCAGTGCTGCCGTAAAGCATTACTGGGTTCGGGTAAAGGCGAAACGAAAGGGATCTGTCAGGTTTCGAACCTAGACAACTTGCCATTAAATTAATTAGGCAAAGACATTAGCATTGCACTATAAAGACGGCGAAAAAACATAGCATGTTCTGGAAACCGAAAAAAGAAGGAAGGAGGCAACCTTTGTTTAAGTTTATCGAAGTTAACACGTGTACTATCGCCACTGGAAGCCTGCAATTCCCGTAAAAACAAACGTTCTTCGACATAATTTATATTGAATGGATCTCATGTCTAATTTATCCTCGAAACAATCTTCCTGCAATTGTTCAGAGGGACGCTTCGCGCTTCGACAATAACCATGCAGAGAAAAACAAAAGAGATCAAACCTTTTTGCACGCCCGCAGTCGCAGACTTAAAACGGAGACTACCTCTCTTACTGAACGAAAAGAGAAGATGATAACGCTTTTATGCATTTATTCATATTGAACTACATCTATATAAGGAAAGCTTCCGTAAACAAATAGACGTGGCCTGACGGGTCTAAGCAGACTTACACTCATTGATCGGGGAACGCACATTTGAGACGTTTATCTTTTATATATATATATACCAAAATGAGCTTCCTAGTAATCTGTATGCTCTAAGAAGCTTTTTGGGGTGCCTAATATAGCAGGACAAAATTGGCTTATTAGGAAATATTATAAAAGGAAATGTTTCTTTACGACAAGCGAATCCCGTAATTTTATTTAATTAATACTTGAGATTATAAATATTTGCTTATCGTACATCAGCCTCATTAATCTACTGCCGTCGCTCCTTCAAAAGTATTATAGTAGGCCTACTCGGTTGCAACCCGTTATTACGTTGCGGAACCCTGGTGCAATCATCCTGTTACTCGACATGTAATATTAATGCTGAGCAACTTTTAAGTCCTTTACAAATGGTTTGTGGAAATGATACTTCGCCAATTGACAGCAGATGCGACTCGAAGCCTTCTCTAAATAAACATTCCACATACCTTGAAAAATCAAAGTTGGACCACACTCGAGTATGAAACTCTATTAGTTCGCAAACATTACATACACAAAACACCTGCAGATAAATTTACGTTTTACCGTGGGTGCAATGTTACAACTAAGCTAAGGTATACTATAACTACGACTATCTTGCCGCATCTACCTCTTATCTAGTGAACGATCCCGTTATCCTGCTCCGATTATTACGTTTAAGTGACCCTATCAGGTAACCTCATTCCGCTGTTATATCAAGTTCTGTCAGTTACTAAACTGATACTATTTAAAGGTACGCTTAGCCAAACCTTCTCAGTAGACCTACCCAATTACGATCGCCCAATTGGTAACGGGTAACGTCGTAGAATTTCTCTACCATATTCCAGTTGTCCCATAACTTCGCTGTCAATAACAATTTCTCCTGTTCAAAATATTCCACCTGAAATAGTAACTACTCTGTTTTTTCAGTTTATCTCACAAGCTATACATTACAAACTTACAGGCGTTCCGTTACAGCTCTCGTTGGTATTTTTCTGTTTCGTCCGTTTGCAAATTCCAGTAACCATATGGAATTCGTTGCCATTGTGTGATTGAGTTACATGAATTGGTTCGCCGGCACTGGCAGGCGGTTGACGAGTGATCGCTCTTTGCTCTCCGTGGATCTCTTAAGAACATCAAGATATATGAATGCCTTATTGTTTAAAGGTGGCCTAGTGGTGGTAAACCACTGGGTAAATGCTTCTGACAGTCAATAAATGGATTTCTCATACCTTCCCCGAAAAAGTTACTTTCCTACAGCTTTTCACATTATAGTAATTAATTACATTACGTAAAACAGCTTCTTTATTACCATTTTGCACTTATTTTTAACCACTTTCGCAAGGCGTAATATTGTACAGTTGAAAAATGTGAGTAACTCTTAAACACCGACTTGTCAAAGATCGTTGTCAGATGACGAAAAGCTCATCAAAAAGAGATACATCCATGCTAATCAATATAGCGGGATCTGGATAACAGAAGTTTTCGGTACCCAAGAAAATATTCGACACATCACCAAAATGAAAAACATTGTATTTCTCAAAATAGATTTTTATAAACCTATACAAGAATCAGAAGCCCCGTGGCGGTATCCCGGAGATAGTTAATCACATAGACAACATTAGGCTTTGGCCTTATCACAGATAGACTTACAAATAAGTAATTAAATCAAATGCATCAGTATGTTCTGTATCAATCGTAACTGTCGTGACTAAGCGGTAACACCTAAATGTTGACAGTTACTATTATGGATGTTGCCACTATTTAGATAACGACTCTGTGACTATAGTGTGATACGCTGCGCATAATTCGCCCGTTTCGATGATTTCTGGTTTGTTTACTCTGAAGATACATGACTGATGACTCCAGTAGATCTTATGGAAGTCCCCGATTGTGTAATTGACATCATCAATTGTTGTTGTTATCGTGGTTGATACCCCGCAGAGCGCCAACTCGTCATCATTGTGACGCTAAAAAGTATACAGCCATCACTACAATTATTATTAACATCCTTCTCTTTAGAACATCAATGATTGTTGTTGTTCTGCGGCAGTGATACTGCTCCTTCGCTTGTTTCCCTATCAGAAGTAGTAGTTTTGCCATAACAGTTACCACTGTAAGTATTATGATAACAAAACTTAGTACGATCTCGCTATTAAATACTTTCTTAAATATGTTCGAAGTGTGCACTCGTATCCTTATAGTTTTGTCTTCTGTGAAACCCATGCACTGCTTAGAAGTGTTGTTATTTAACTTGCGCTATGGAAGACAGGCCTGTAGCAGGAGTATTTGCCTCTCGTAAGGGACATTTTCTTGTAAGGTATCGAGGTATATGACATAAGTGACGATAGAAGCTTCTTAGGTCTGATACGTAGAAAATAACCAGAGAATTGGAGCTATTTAGTCGAAACAGCTATTTCAAGAAAATACTGTTACTGTTTTGTATTGTTAATTCTGACTACTAACTAATCAATTTACCATAAGCTAAAAATAAAAATAGCATTGCAAAGTTTTATAGTAACGCTTTTCATTATTAACGATCGTGTCCTTTATGCTGTGATGCAGCTTGTCTCAGCTGTCTATACCATGTTGTAAAGATGACTTTAGAATTTTTCTTAAAGCCAACCGATGTTCATTTTCAAAAATATTAGACTTTAAAATAGCGTTTTAAATAATGTTTGTTTTAAGCCTCGAAATTATGCTACAATTATCTGCGCACAGTACAACAAAATACAGGCTAAACGGCAACAACTATACAGCTCGAATACTGTCAGTGATAAAGATATAATGATATTGTCTCCGGCGACTGAAAACTAAGCGATGGGCGCATGTTCTGAACCGAAACCATTTCAAAATCACTGAATTTAGGCCGGAACTCTAATCCGCAAGCTCACGCTTCTAAGTTCAGAGAATTCGGCCTCCTTCACTCACTATAGCTGATATTGTTCGTTATGTTATCGCACCTAGTACTCCCGCTTGGCTAAGCCGTGCCTACCACTTTTAACAAACGCACAAACCCATCATCGGGCCTACTCGATCTAATTTGAAATCCTGCCGTACTCTTTTTTGCAGGCTTCGTTGCTCTTCTTCATCTTTCCATCTCACTCTAAAGTTTGAAACCAGCGTAGGCTTCATGCAACACACACACACAGTTCACACGATTTCTAATTTTTCGTCATTGGTGACAAGCTTTCTGGAGAGTGGATCAGTGCAATATTAAAAAAATCTGAAAAAAAAGCAGTGCAAAAACTGCTTCAAACTTTTCGGTAGTATGCCACTAGTTTCCGTTCTGTACATGGCAAAGGCTTATAAGCATAAGAAAATCTGCAATGATAGCTTTTTCAAAAACGCCACCCCTTTATTTCATGGCACTCAAGTTGCGTCTCATATGGGAGTATTAGCTTCGTGGGCATTCTTTCAACTAATGAAAAAACTCGGAAAATGAAAAATTCTTTCTGATGACATCACAAATGGTCAAAATGTCATTTTATCACAAGACAAATCTAAAAGCACATGTCATTACTTTAGCTATCGAAGGGCCAGTCTTCAACAAGTCGTATATGCAAGTAACTAATTTCTGTCATTACTCTGGCACAGATGTCAGTGTTTGAAAATCAAATGATGTCGACAAAAAACGTTCCACTTTTGAAACTGGAATATTTTTTTCTTTTGGAAATATTGAATACAAATTTTGGAAAATGATGTGCCTACAAAAAGCGCTAACTTGAACAGCAAAAAGATATCTCAATGCCTGAGGACACGTATCAAAATTTTCTGTGCTCAGAAAAAAGGTCTAAGCATGCTATTCCGCATTTACTTCATGTACGCTGTTCGTTTTAAGTTCAATTAAAGCACATTCTTATTTTTTTCCATACACATAAGTAGATGTAATGAGCTTAAATTTGAATAGTGCGTGGCAGCACATTAAGGATCACGAAAATAATACACACTATATTAAAGAAATTTTTAGACAACTGAAATACAAACTAAGTTGTTATGATTCTAACACATTTCAGCCAAACTACACGTCAAAACTGGAGATCAACCCCTATCTGCAAGGAGAAAAACTGCCTGTGGTTGCTAAAAAAGGTTAAGGCCAAAACCAAGACCTCTGGGATCAACTGGAGAAGAAGAAGACCTTCTATAGTACAGCATGTCTCAAATAAGCAGCATACAGATATCAAAAATCCCCTCACAAGCCAAAAACTTATATGAATCCTGTTGACAGACCTAAAAGAAGGTGCTTGAGGTATTCCAGAAGATTCAAATCTGTATATACTATGGGCTCGAATATGTTTACTAACATTAATATGATAGATAACAATAAAAAGGCTATCATGTTATTGCTGAAAAAATTCAATACCACGGTAAAACAAATTCGAAATAGAGAAAATTGGATGATTCCTAAGTAGAAAATGGGTTACAGGCGACATTCCCGCCGTCTATGTGAATTAGAACACCAGCAAGGTGGTCTGGATTTCTCGATGCCACTATACAAAACTTCTTTTGTTTATTTATTTACATTTGTCGTGTAGCATACGTAATTGGCGAAGGTTGAACCAGCGACTCCCAATGCGACTACACAAATAGTTACAACTAATTCGCTAAGAAGGTGTTTCGGAGAGAATTGCCGTTAGAACCGGCCAACCATCTCGACAAGTACATGTCTTATAAAATTTCGTTGAATCGAATAGTGGTCAAATTCTCATCTAAACGTAATTAACTACATATCTTTCATATTCACATAACTTTATCTAAATTTGCGATGCTGAACTGATTTGTCGGTAATACTACAACGATATTGAACATCTGTATTTATCGAGATTCATTTAGGTAAGTCTTGATGAGCACCCAACTCATGGTGTGTCCTCGTCATTTTTGCAAATATTAGTATAAAAAAAAAGGTAATTTTAGATATAATTTCCTCTAGGACTTTAAGATTTTAAGTTTTATATACAGTATTGCTGTTTAGCGTTGCCTGAGACGGCTGATTCTCAATACGAGACGAAATATATCTGCGCCCGGTTTTAAACCTAGACCACTTTATGTGCCCCCCAAAGCTTAGTAGGCGAATACATTATTATGACACTCTTACGGACAGTTCTTTAGGGCCCGCCTGGGTTCATCTCGCCAGTAAAGGCTCTAAGTGCTTTTTTACGTGAAATAAAATACTTCTCAATTTGAAACTCAAAGCGCTGTAATTTTTTCCTCTGAAATGTATTGTTTTTGCCAAATATATATATATCACGTAAAAAGGCACCTGGGATGGGTCATACGAACAGTATAACGAAACCTAATTGCTAGTATTTGCTTTCTGAGCCATTTATTTAAAGTCACAGTTACGTTTAATCCTAAATGGTACCGGAACGAATTTAGCCTAATTTCTTTTAAATTATATTTATAGACATAGCTAGATATGGTCCACTTAAAATGTACGCGGTAGTGACAATGTTGCTATCTAGCTTTTTAGGTCACTTAGTATATATTCATATTGCGCTACAGTATTGATACCGTTATACTGTGATATGAAAATAGTCTATTGCATAGCGGAACCCATGGTCCTTACTAGACAAAGTGTAATACTAATCTAAATGTATTGTTTGTAGAGTTTTACATATATATATATATATATATATATATATATAAGGGCTCTTCGTTTCTTGCTCTTGTTAGATGTGTTACGTATTAGCAAATTTCATACGACGATTAGAAAAATAAATAATTGTTATGTTCATATTCGGTATTGGATTGTCTAATTCATTACTACTGTGTATTTTAGATGTAAGAAATGGTAAAAATTTTACCACAAAAAATCTCTGAAGCGCCACTATCTGCTTAAAGATAAGGGTTAGGGATACTTACTAAACGGAATGTTTATATGGACTAGATTTTTTTCGGCTTACAGTTACTTGTCCTTACGTTTATCGCCATTGAATACTGAGTAATCATGAAAATTGAGTATTACGCGTTCTCAAGAAATGATGTCTTGGGTGAGTGGACTAGGGACTCGCCTCTTTTCAAACCTAGTTGTAACTCAGACACAAAGATCTGAAGTAACAGAACATGTTCGCTCACAGCTCGAGACACACATATCACTCACATTTTTATGTAGAATCAAGCAAACATAGCCAAATGCACATGCTGGCTATGTATACGCGGCACTTAGGTAGAGACATATTGGCTTCGGCTCTTAACCTATAATTACTGCGGTGACTTTCGAGCCTAGCCGCCATCTGCCCGGAGGAGGCACAAATGGCGAAAACGTCCGTGTTGAACAACGATAGCAACAATAATACAGGGTGTTCACAATGTAATCCAATACTACGGATATATCGAAATTACATAATTCCAATCGATTGCCTTTGTAATAGGTGTGAA
This sequence comes from Varroa destructor, assembly GCF_002443255.2. Lineage (NCBI taxonomy): Eukaryota > Metazoa > Arthropoda > Arachnida > Mesostigmata > Varroidae > Varroa > Varroa destructor. The sequence goes on along the minus strand of NW_019211457.1, from coordinate 21,044,153 downwards.
AAATGATTAAGTTCAGCCTATGTTATTCTAGGCGATTGAATGCAGTTGTTATCATCTTATGGACTGCACTCAGTACCTCACTGAGTTACCTCTCCTTGGCCAACTTTTGTTGTTGTGACTAAAACAGCTAAAACGAAGGCTGCAATGTCTACGTGTAGCAGCTTCGCGCATTCTGGAACTAGGGCATAAAGAATGCGGGTTGTGGTCCTAAAATACGACCACAATTCAGATATGCCATGTAACATCACTTGTTCGAGATATAAAGAAACAGGATTTATCCTGATCCAGACTTGGACAGCAGACTGGAGGCCTTTGCTAAAAGCTCTTTAAAGCTGTCAGCACATTGTTTAATATTGATCAATCGTTGTGCACCACTAAGCACTGCGTTGCGAGCTATATTTGTTATACTCAGTTTTTTTTTTTTAGCAAGTAAATCAGGTAAAAGCTCTAAAGGCACTAAAAAGGTAACCGGTAAACCTTAAGAATAAGCTTGATAGTACTACTTTAGTTCACATATTTAGTAGAATGTTGAATTGGTGTTAAAAGACAGGCTTAGTATGATATGTGTTCTAAGAAGCGATAATCTGCTAATGATGAGGAAGGAACATGATAAAGAATTCCATTTCTATAACGCGAAAGAAATTAAGATGCATGAAATAGCTTCATAATCCTTTCCTTATGGTTCAAATTTCTTAGTTCTCCTGAACTGATAGCAAGCAACAAGGGTGCTTGTTGTAACTTTGCGCGTTATTGAGAAAATACAGTTTACGTGATTGAAATAATATAAGCTTTATAATCGTTGGCTATTAGAGCTGCGAAACTTAGAAAGTTTTTTTCCACCAATTCTTAATGAAATTTAGTACAGGTATATCCATTTCCTTGTCTGTGTTATCTTTTTTTTTTTCGAATTATCTTTTACACCGCTCACTGGTAATGCTAATTTTTGAGAAGAATCTGGACCAACGACTGCGCTTCATTTTATACATAATGTGCCTATTTATGCCCTATTGATATTATTTGTTCTACGTACTTAACATTTTAAATTGAGAGTCAGTTTTGCTACATTAATAACCGTAAGTGCAGACATAGATCAATTTGACAATTGTAATTTCCAGTAAATCGGCGCAATACCCATGCCTTTTGAGGCAAATTCCGTTGTGGGTTTCCTAACTAGTCGGCAGTTTACGGTGACTATTTTTTTCACCCGGCTCATATTTAAACTGCACCACCCGTTTTCATCGAACTCTATGTATTCGCAGCGAATATCTAAACCTATCCCCCTGGAGAGCAGCATATGTATACACACTTGTTGGATCGACGATCGCTGACTATGAAGTGAAAGGAAGGCTCTATGGCTGTCTTCTCCGATGTTGTTACTGCTATTAATGTTGTTGATGTTGTTGTTGTTGTTGCTATTATTAGTGTTGTTGTTGTTGTTTCGCAGTCGTTCGGTTAGCTGTTTCGTAGTCGTATAGTCGTAGCAGTCGGTCGCCGCAATCTTCCCCGACTTCGTTGTCTCTTTGCCAGCAGTGAGCGAAAAAGACGAGGAGCAACACCAACACCAATAACAACAAAAGCAACAGCACGAAGAAACCGAAGGAGCACGAGGCAAAGTGGAGGAATAACAGCAGCAGCAGCAACGAAGTCGAAGATGCAGCAACAGCACAAAAAGAAGAAGACGAAGAAGAAAGACGAAGTGGTAGATGAAGACGAAGTTGGAGACGAAAAAGAAAACGAAGACGGCGCGACGAGAAGCAGGGGGGAAAACGGGGTGGGAAGAGTAGAGAAGTGAACCGCCGGCTCCTCTTCATAATTACAGGGCGTACCACTACCACCACCGCTGCCGCTGCAGCCACTGCCGCTGTTCACCACCGCGCTTCATGATATATCCAGCCGCTGCCGCAGTAGCGGCTGCCGTTGCCCTTCTGTAGAGAGTTGGCTGGCTAATCTGCTGCTGTTGCGGCCGCAACCTCATGCCTCGACCAACAACAGCGGCAACAGACTCCTGATTCTTCACTCAATCTCTTCTTGCCTCTCATCCTTCAAGCCAAGTCAACTTTCTGCTCCTTTCGTCTATCTGATGTTAAAGCGGACGCTGAACAAGACGAAGAAGAGCGCAAAGCCAGGAAACAGCTAAAAGAAACGCCAGTCAGAAACGGCAGTAGCAGCGGCGCTTTAGCAGTCGTTGGCCGACATCACCAGCGACGCCAAACACCCAGAGGGAGAACGAGAAGAAGAGTGGACGTGTTGTTGTTATCGCCATTTCTGCTGTTGTTGGCTGTCGTTCTTTCGTTCGCTCGTTCGTTCGATACTGCCGCCTCCCGCCTTGTTGCTTTTTCTGCTGTCCTGCTGCCGCCACCGCCGCTGTCGCCATAGCTATCGCTGCACGGGCCACCGTAATGCCAGCAGCAGCATACGGCAACAGCAGCTGAAGGAGGATCTATCTCTGCCTTTGCTGTAAACGGAGACGGACGAAGGCACCGACGGCGGCGGCAGCGCTGGAGTAGACAGCAGAAATACAGCAATCCAGAGGCAGCAGCGTCAACAACAGCAGTTTTGCAGTTGTATTGTGTTGTGGTCGTTCATATATCATGAGTAAGCTGAAGCTGTCGGGATGCGCTGTCGGCCATGCCGTTCACGGAGGCCAAAGCAGACCTAGACAGCAAACACTCTTCTACTAACTTTGCGGCAGCTACTGCCATGGCGACTACTATCTCTGCTCGTACCGCCAATGGTGGCGGCAGAAGCGACGCGACCGCTGGCTGCCAGGCTACATGGATGGTCAATTCTCCGTTCTCTTAAGACCGCTGCAACGCTAGCAGAAACACCGCTGCAGCGCGCCGACGACGAACTTTGCAGAAGGAATAACTCGACTTGGCTCGCTCTAACGTTGCCCGGAGGAAGACCGACTGGCCGAGCGGATGACCAGCAACGAACGTCGACGGCAGCAATGACGACAGCCAATCGTATTCTCAATGGCTCCCGGACACCCCGAGAAAGCTACATTCCTACGAATAGTTGTCGAAAATCCATGAGGATAAGAAAATGAAAAGTCTTATTATAGTGCCGGGACAAACCCGTCATCTTTGTTTTATGTACCACTAGAGTACGGATGCAAAACAGAATGCGCACACTATACAGGAGCGAAAAAAAGTCTATATATTGTCTGTATTTACCAATGTCATCATTGGCGAGGATTTATGTGTGCAGCACTATATTAGGAACAAAAGCTAGTTTCTAGTTTCACATGCACAGATTCTCTAGTTCGTCGGTAATGCGGTGTGTTGTGTAGCACGTTGAATATGAAAGTTGTGGGTTGGCCTATAACGGAGTACTCATAATTTAAGATCTAAGCGATCTAAGTCTATCTTCTTCACTTAAGACATATTCTATAAACGCCAATTTGAACAAAAGTAATTCCTAAACTCTTTTTAGGAATCAACTAAATGAGAAGTAGATTGTGGTTTAGTTTATAAAAGTATGATTCGAAAAGAAATTTGATTTGTTTCCTTTTGTTTAAGCGTTATTCTCAGCCTGATGATGGACTAAGAGCCTAAGTAAGGAGTAAACCATTTCAAAATTTCATTGATCATTGTTCATGCCAGTTCTACAACTCCGCACGACTCAGCCACCCGTAGACATCGATTCAGCGCGAGATCCGTCAGCGGATCTGACGTCCCGTGACCGATCCACGGTCGTCAGTCGTGGCTCACAAGAAGCTTTGCGATACGTGCATGACGCGGACTTGTTGTGGTGTTTTTTACTTTTTTCTTGTATGTCTTACGGACGTTCCCCATCCATCTCGCATGACTCCATACATCTCGCCCTCATCATCAACGTCAGTGAGCTGATGATGAATACGCTCCTGTACTACCGTGCTTTTCTTATGGATAACTTGCGCCCTTTTCATCTTTAGATGCCACTGGCATGATACATTACCATTATCACTAAAACCGGAGTGAAAAACCGGTAGAAAAACATTGGTCTTTCTACCCTTTTGATCTCTTCGTCTCCCTATACGGACAACAATATTCGTCAGACTGATAAAAATAGCACACAGCCGGCTACGTAAGTCAGCGAATCTACAGTTGGACTGACTGAAACTTTGAAATCCAATGGCAAAGTACGTTTTCATTTTCACATTGACTCACTATCACATTGTACTGTGGCGGCGGTTGCGCTGCTATTTGCTTTTCATTTGCTTCTACCTTTTCTTGGGATATACATTTATTTCCTTATCTTGAATTGAATTACCCAGCCAGTCAGGCCAACCCCCGTTAACCCCCGCGACGACAACAACAGCAGCAGTCCATCTGCTCCAAGCAAACAAAAATAGTATAGAAAAAGAATGATTTGATGCCGGGTCCTCAATTTTGATCACGGTGTTTGTGACGTCCGACATATGTGTGTGAAATCTGACAAAACCTACTAGGACGTATACAGTCATCTCATTGCATGTCGTAGGGGTCATGAATAGACCTTGACTATCTTTTCTTATTTTGTCTGTTGCGACCCCATGAGATCGTGGTGACAAGCATGAATGACCATGGTTTTCATGTGATCGATCTCTCGTGCAGATCCCATGGTTCAATACGATTCTGCTTTTAATTAGCCGCATACACATTGTTCGTCGTACGTATTGACTGTTCTGTCAATTGCCATCTCTGTGGCTAATTGAAAACGTTTCCATATGTTTTACCCATCAAATTTTTCTGTTAGTACAAAATGTAAAATATTTCGATTTCAAAACTCTTCAACTTTTAGATGAACTTTTAGATATGGTGCAACTATAACGCGTACAGCCCTTAGATTCATCAAAGAACACAGTTAGTTTAGTTATATTTAAATTATGCCTGGTAAATGGTGTGTATAAACCTACCATTTTATACGTAAACGCTAAATCTAAAATGTCTCCTTTAAATGGTATACACATCGATGTTTGTTGAGTGTTGCTCACAACGTTCTTACTTTCTTCTAACTAATCTCTTACCAAAACTGCAATCGTCGTCAAAATCGTGGTTATTTTAGTAACTGCAAAAGTTACTTCATGTTTGGAGATAAATGAGACATATACTTCTATTACGTTGGTTTCTAGGCGGCAATTGATCTATTTATTTTTTCTTTTATGTGAATTACTAAAACACCGCTGCATGTAAATTAGGACGAAACATCTCGTGTGCTTCTGTAACAAAGTCGAGCCGCTAAAGCTCGTTCTGTTATTGTCATTTTTATGAATAGTTCTCGCCTCTTCAGTTTGCCGGACTAGTTGTCATATCGGCATCGTCGTCATCAGAGTGTCTCTATGCCATTCTTTATATCAATATATTTTTCGCGTTCTTATTTCGTTCGCGTCCTGTTTAGTTCCATATCGACCTTTTTTTTTTGAAATCGATTCGTGAGCCGTCTGTCACTTCCCGCGAAACCGTCGACCGCCGATCAACAAAAATCTCAAAACACATCTATGACGTCTAAGGCTTCTTTTCTTTTCAGCCTTATTTTCTATCTTGATTTTTCCGTTCCTGTGATCTGTTTTTATGGTGATGCCATGAACACCCAATCTACGATTAGTATGACACACTTGCCACTCACAAATCACATGGATTTATACTTGATATGTAAAGATAATGCGTCGTACTAAGCTGGATAACGCGTGGCTTTTGAAATTATTATTAATTACTAAGTTATCAATCAACGCGATGTAATAGTTATTTAGGCGTGAACAATTCTGAGAAACAAGTAAACACTTTAATTATGTATACGTAATTAGCTGGATTACACGTAATCTAAATTCATTATTCTGTTTTCTATTATCTTGCTTCCTTATTCATCTAAACACAGCATGCTTGATGTTTTGGGAAGGAAAAAATCTTTATTGAGGAACAATATAATCCAATATGTTGTCGTTGACCATTATAGTGTTAAAATTAGATGCCGAAGTATGGTCAACAAAATTAAATATCTGTATACACTTCATTTTAGGTGTGCACAGTTTGAAATTGGTATTCGTATACTTAGATATACATCCCTTGTATTACTTAAAAATTAATCAAGAAAAAAGAAAAACAGAACATGCAGAAAAACGCGTTATTGACGTATCTTTTAGACATAGAGACCTTAAAGTATTAATAACGTTTATAGCTTTTGAAAATAGAGTATATCCAATAAATAACAAGATTAAGAATTGAAGTCTTATTTTCAAATGTAGATTGACCTTCATGGCTTTGTGTGTACTTATTAGAAGAACGAAGTTCTCTAAGTACATGTTGTTAGATGAAGTCGTTTTACATATATATCATATATAATAGCACTATATTTGCACAGAAGAAGAGTAAACCCTGCATCATCAGTGTTGTCATTGGTATTAGTAACTCCTGCGTCGATAACAATCGCTCTAGAGAGAGATGTTACCTACTGGCGTACGCTTTGTGGTTAGGTATTTACGAGGCTACCCATGACTTGGTGTACCAGCGAAAGGAAATTTGGGAAAGTCGGAGATTTGTGTTACTATATATTTTTTTAAATGTCCTGCTGCATTTCGAATCTAGTATGTAAAATACGTTATCACGATGAATAGCGAAGAGGTTACTACCTAAACGTCAAATGCATTTTTAAAGTACTCAAAGCAACAGGCTTTTTATCCTTATTAGCAAGCATTAGGTTCCTCAATAGCTGATAGCGAATAATAAAAATCCTTATGATTCGTGAATTCAAGGCATTTCGATCTAGTAATACGAGTCAGCTCTTAGTCATTTTGCCTTAAAGGAGGAACAGCATCGGAAAATGTCAGCAGCCACCCCATTTTGCAGGAGCGTTAAAATTTTTCCACCATTTATTGATATTTCCCGAAACTATGTCACAATCGCCATATCAGATTAGTACTAAATTTATTATCGCATTAGGACAAGCAAAATTAAGTGCTGTCGAACCTGAGCTATATGCTAGGCCCTCAGAAGTTACGTCCATGCAGTAATAAGATCAGCGGTCATGTCAATGACGACACGCGGTTGCCACTCTTAATTGCTCACTCATAGTCTCATAACAAAAAAAGCGATTCAGTTCGCGACACTATTCACGTATAAAAATGTATTTAGAGATACCATATATATAAACCAATTGAAAGTCAATAAAATTTGAAAATTTCTGTGGAAAGAAACGGGATTAACCGCTGATTAACTTCTCGATTCTTCAACGTCTCCCAATAGTTTAAATTTTCCATTGTTCCCTATTTGATGTGCATGCGCTTTATTGATGGTAACGCGCTAAGGACCATCGGCTTCCGTATCGGTAGTCAGCTCCGGAGCGCGAAAGCGAGAGCAGACAAGAACGCGTGCCGCTATATATCCACAGGGTTGAAAGCATAATATTATCGTAATGGCGCCTCCTTATGTCTTCCTCGTCGTATGTCGCACATTCAACTCGGTAGAATCATGGCCTCATCGATCGACGGTTGTTACATAGCAAAGGGAACGATCAAGAACAACCACCGTTGGACAGGCTACAATCATAAATTAGAAAGTTATAAATTTAAATTAACGATGGAGAGAACTGCGGCATCATTTGCCAGTGTCCGACAGGGCGGGCCTGAGAACAGGTAAAAATGGAGGGCTTCTTCAAACCAGGTAGTCACTTCCTTAAACCGAAGAATCTTCTTCTTGCTAAGAACGAAAGAGAACAAAAGTTGTAACCAAGCAGTGACGACAGCACCCAGTAAAGGTGAAAATTCGTAGTTGTAGCAGAGCATATACGGTTGATGAAGTTTTTAAAATCAGCTCACTGAATCGTCGTCACCAGCTTAATTCCTATACCGTAAGTTTTTACCACCTTTTTAAGCCACTTTAAGCGTTGAACCGCTCCACCGTTCTACGACTACTTTTTTATTATTTACAGTATTTTGTTTTTATTGAATTTTCTACAGTTCCTTAAATTGTGAGAAATTTGTAATTTTAGTAGCATAAATTTCGGTCGAAGATGTTGTCTTTGCTCGCATGGTAGTAAGTTTAAAACTTGTATTAATCCATACTGTTAAGTAAATATCTTGTAATTACTCGAGGCAGTTTGCATGGAAACACGCTTTTTGTTATGTTTTAGAGTACAGGTCTTGCTAATTAGTCAAGATGACGTAGTCAGTTATGCGGACCTTAAAGAAAAAAAAACGAAATTCAATTTTTATAACTTGCCCAAGCGCTCTATCCCTAGTCCGCTTTACAGTCAAAAAACAAACTTCAGATATCGTTTTTAGAAAAATGGCACTGCTTCACTAGGTTAGAAAAGTCTACGCGCAATTTCTCCCACAGACTGCAAATAGTTAGCATGTAATGTGACGCATCTTGTATACAGTCCTGGTAATCGAGTATCGGCGTTTCTGACCTGATTAGCGTTTTTAATTTTTTCATTTGCTTGCTATTGCAGCAATACTACCATTCTCATACGAACTTCAGTTAAAGGCTCCTTTAGACAGGTAGCAACAGGATTCAATTATAATTAATATAACATTCCATAGTCTATGCAATATATGTGAAACTATATGATAATGAAGCTATATGATAGTAAAAATTATGGCATGTATTGAGCAAATTAAGAATATACTTGTACTTTTGTCCACCGCTTTTATTAGTCTTACATGCTTAGGGAGAATAGTTCAGCCTGTTAAAGTGACAAACCTTTGGCAATGGATTTCGATTTGTCTTATATCTGAGCAATGCAAAGAAAAGTAGTTACATGATACAGCAGACAATTGCTAGAAATTCACTGTTTTCTGTTAAATATATACACGCCTTGGAACGAATAAATACCCAGTAAGTCACTCATTTTGAAAAACTTCAGTAAGATAAGTAAGTCAAGTCTACACGTGTAAATAATCCGTTAGGTAAAATTGACCTTACATAGATCTGGTTATCTTTCCGGACGGAGAGAGTCAATAGTGACGATTCATAGATGTCCTGATCTTTACTTGGGCTTTATGCATATGTATACACAGCTGGCTCTCAGCCCAAAACGATGTATGTGTAAGTCCAATTTCGAACCTGGACCAACTCACGTATTCCTAAGTTTAATCGGCAGTCTTCTGAAAGGAATAAAGAAGTGGCCCATACTTAGAGAACGATATGGACTTTTGGACAGCCAGAATAGCATTCATGCAGAAATGGTAACAGAAATGGTCATAACCAAGAACGGCAGATAGACCGAGAAGTCAGGTGAAATTCCTCTTATCAGACCTATAAGTCTGATATGACAATAACAATGGCGACCTCACCTGTCACATTACGCAGGTACTGACTAGCCACGCTCAGTACTGGCCGTACATAGTTAAGACAAGGAAAACTCAGCATGACACATCTGTATTATGCGCGTCAGCTAAACAGATGGAGCGCACTACATAATATTTGAATGCGAAGCTCTCTGATAAAAGCGCAAAGGAGTAATGTGAGGTAAATCGTGGATCACGGTTAAGAACATTGTTCATAATATATTCGGATCTACAAATCATCGGAACAACGAAACGGCTTTTTGAAACCAATATAGAGAGGAGAAAGGTTGAAAAGGTAAAAAAAAGAGCTTGGAAAAAACGTCTGGAAGTGCAGGATGCGAAAAAGGGGTAGAAGGAAAGAAAGCAACGCATCCCCATTCCTTTTTTGAGGAATTTAGGGTAATGTTTGAAAGCGGCTCCAGGCCTCAGAGGGAGTCACAAAGAGGATAGCGGCTTAGTGAATACTATCGTGCTCTACACTATCAGAGTACGGTCTTTCACTTGTATGCGAACAGGTGAGTGAATCTCACACTCGGGTCCCATGAAATGGACTATAAAGAGAAACAGAGATCAGCTTGTCGTGCGTAAACGCATTAGCCTATGTCTTTCTATATAAAAAAAAATAGTAGACAAACACGTTACGGCTGCTCCATTACGGGAACAATAGCACAACACTAGACTAAAAAAATCGGATTTTTCTTAGTTCCCAATTATCAAGTCGTATGGATGATCACGCGATGGCGCAGTGCTGGTTTGTCTAGTTAATAAAGGCAGAAAGTGTAAGTCTTGGGTTCAAAACTTTAAGCAGGCGCTTCTTTTGTGTTCGGAATCAATCAGCTTCGAATACAAAACTTGAAACATACTTCGAGTCTAATACTAGTTTCAAGCATATGGTTGAATATTTCAGAAATATACTAACAGAGAAATTGCTTGGCTCAAGCTTACGCAAAATGGTATTTGATTTTAACTTCACGTTTGTTATAGCTAACTTTAATAGCCAGTTAATTCCAACGGATCAAATGTGCAATCAAGCTAGCTAGGTAGCAAGGTAGTTAAGTTAGTTCAACACGATCTACTTGCAATGAAATCTATTTGAAACCAGAGAAAAATACGAAAGAAATTGTGGATAGCGTGTGTTACGTTATGCTACGTTATGTGGATATGGCACACGCTAAGAAAGAATATCTTGCTCAGTCTAATGGTCTACGGCTGTCGGAACGAACTAATGTGCGCACGTATGGCAAGCAGCAGTAGCTGCAATGCACAAACTTTGAGCGGATTAAGATCATCTCCTTAAAGGCTCTTTTCGAGTGTTTGAACTTGAAATGTTCAACCATATCGCTCTACCATTGAGCAAGGTTCGCTGTCACTATTTTCACAGTTCTGATATATAAGAAAAAATTGATCAGTATTACACAAATTATATATATGTATAT
>NW_019211457.1:20959608-21033370 GCF_002443255.2 Varroa destructor | reverse complement strand
ATAGGCCTATTTCGAACATATATTTGAAAAGAGGCGATACTTTAAGAACAAAAGTGAATCATCGTAAGAAAATAAGTTCAACGCCTTCATCTAATACCATATTCTTAATGTAATTAATTAGAACCTTGCAAGTAAACATCGTGCGGTAGATCACGGTACACAGTAATATACGTTAAGACACTGTATCACATGGAGAGTTACTATTAACAGAATAGCTGCAGGCAGATGTATTTTTAGGTTTACTATTCTGACATCTATATTTTTATACTAATGCCGTTCATCGTTAAACTCCGATAGCTTTCAAGCAAAAAAATCGGTACGCTTCTCGGACGCATGCTACCTTAAGGGATGTAGTGCTTATGGATGTGAATAGTGCCTTGGTGTACGTAATAAGACCGCATGATACGAACAAGATAGACAGCCTTTGAGATCTCTCCTAAACTCTCTCTATTTGTTTGTGTGTTTACGGTTCGGCGTCTTCTGTCATTCTTGCTTCTTGCCAACAATCATGGGTATTTGGTTAGAGAAAATTTCAGCAAGTCTAGCTAGTTTAACAGCTTAGGGCTTGTATCTAATTTTGATTGTTTTTCATTGTTTTTTGTATTCTATTATAGCCGACTTATTAACATTCCGCTCACGACAGAACACGTTTTTTGATGACATTGACACTCATTGGTTACGAGTTATTGAGTAAATCCAATAAAACTGTAAACATGTTCCACTTGTGTTTGTTTGGCCACTACTTTTTATCAGCTCTCAGCTTTTCTAACGGATAATGGCAATTGATGCGGACCAACATAAAGATTACGTGGGCAACTGATCACAGTTAGGAATGCGCTCGTTATACGAATGTGCGCAACAACAACAAGCAAAGCAAACCACGATGCCGATAATGCCCATGACAGACAATACGCATTATCGTTTGAAGGGTTCTGTAAAGTAAGACATTCTGGCACTGTTTGAAATTTGTGCTCAGTAGCACTGTCGGTGAAAATACCTGACAATTCAAATTTTAAATTGTACAGATAAATATTCAGCACCTTAACTCATGTATTTCAATATGGGTCGACAAAATAAACCCTAATATACTATTTTTTCCGTAGTACGCTCTTCTACTTAAGTGACAAAGGTAGCACAACTGATTCAAATGTCGGTCTCTTTACTGTCAATTGTGGCCACCTTTAAAGTGATCATCACACTCCCCATCAATGGCGCGAGCAACGTAAGTAAGATCGTTTTGTGAGATGTCGCTGCTGAGATAGTGATGATTGCCATTGAGAATAGGGCGACAGGGAGGAAGTTTGACAACGACGATGATAACGATGATGATATTGAAGACGAGCTTAGCATGAGCCTTCGTGAGCACGCTTTTTGCTACTGTTGCTATTGTACTGCTTTAAGTGCTATTATTACAGCTTAGGGGCATTATGAAGCAATCACGAAGTTGCTGTATTGTCTTACTTTTTTATAGAGTGTAGGTATCAAACAAATCCATAAGATTTTTCTTGAGACCGATATTAATATGCTTGCGTTGATTTATGCACAAACTACATTGACAGGAATTGTTTTCTGTTTAAGTACTGTATGGGAGTGTAAATATTTAGTACTTTTAGTTATCTGTACTTCTGTATGAGCTGACATTTTTTAATCTCCATACCACGTACTTTCCGAATTCTATCGCTACTTTATAAAAACATAGAGTTTACATTTTTCGTCAACACACGGATTCGAACTTTGCCAGCTTAAGTAATGGCCTTGAAAGCGCTGTGTTATTTTTACAACCTAAACATATAGAGCAACTTTACATAGGCCCAAAAATTAAAAAAATTGTGTTTACAACCCTAATACTTAAATTAAATTGCTATGTTGTAGTGAAATTTATGCCATAAGTTCAATCGGTTCAAAATGATATCATAATAATAATGATACAATTATGCTGAACTATTTGCATTTTTATACTCATTTGAGAAAAAATATTTTTAAATACTGATATACTGACACCTATTGAAAAATCTTTCACCGATTCTATGAAGAGCGAATTTTCAGTAATGCTGTGCTGTAATAATTTGGTGTTGATCATCTCATTTGAATAAAATGAAAAAATATTTTATGATGTGACGTACCGAAATCACGTCTCTTCTAAATGGATACACATTTTCCAGAGATTCTATGCTCTAATAAATGTTTAAATAGATATAAGGAAATATTCCAGTTTATGTGCTTTACCATTATCTAATAATTCATTTACTTAAGATTAGACAAAGATTAAGTAAAATGAGTGACTATCATAAACGAGCATTTTTTGCGGTCGTGCATTGTTTGTATCGACTTGTGTTCGCCCTTAATACAAAGGTAAATATTAACTTTCAATATCCTCTCTTGAAGTTAACACAATCCGCCAAATTCCCGTTAAATAGAGAATTTTCGATATGCAACCAAAAACATAAAACCCTTCCCTTATCGTACTATCATAATCACTTCAGTTGAAGTCAGGTTGTTCCTCATCTTAGTGTTAGTCATTGTTTCGATTATCGCTTGGCTCCATGCTTATCTCAGATCTGCATTTCGTAAACGATTCGGATCTGCGACCGTTTCTTGCCACCTATTCGGAATGCCCAAAAGTAATTCATCATAGAGATTCACTCGATTAAGTTCAAATTCAGAAATGTAATAGTTTACTCTATGTTCAGTCCAAGTATACTTCTACAGGCTATACCATTAAGCCAAATAGATTTAGTCGCATCGCAACTACCTGTTTTACCCTCGTTAGAAATTTCCGTAAAATAGATCATTTCTGGGAAAACGGCTAACTACATTTTGTTTATTTTAAAGTTTGGCAGTTTTCGTATTAGGTATAGATGCACGTGCCCCGAAAATATGAAAATTGGCGACAATTTTTATCGGATCCTTTGAACTAGTATTAAATGTTTTAGGAAGATATGTAAATAATTGGTGAGTTCATTTTTTTTTTAATTTCCTCGTATTTTTCTTAGTACCTGTAGAATACAATTCAAAGCCTTTTGTGATAATGCTCTTGTTGACCGCATGTGTCACACCTATAATGGCTTTTGGCATTCCAGTAAGATACTATTCGGCGATAATTAACATGCTTATCAATAGATTCTGCTCCTAGTATTTGGACGCTAGAAGGCTAGAAGAAGGGCTAAACGAAAAATGCTTCATGAACTTCAAAGGAAAAGTGTGATTACCTTTCTGAATCTAATCTAAATTAATTTCACCATTAACCAGAAACTATGAACAATAAACACGTTTGCCTCTATATGTATGTCTTCCCTGATTGCTCTCCTCACCTTATGAGCTCCCGTTTTTGTTATGTATGCCGTTGTTGTATTTAATAGATACTGGTACTTTAGTGTTCATACTATATTTGTTTCACCTAAAATAGATATCAATAACTGACACAAGTCTATTAGACGACAACACCCAATGGCGGAACACCCAAATGTCATGTTCATAGTAATACTCATATATGGTCGTACACCCAAACGTGTGTAGTTGTTGCTAGTACGCAACAACTTATACATAGGATAAACATAGGTTTTACCTGCATCTTCCGACAAAGGCTCTAATGAAAAGTGTGGAGAGTATTTTCGACGAATTTGTCATAACCTTTGCTCTGTGTTAAATTGAAGGGAAATACTAGAAGTCAAGCACTCGGAATTTATTTAGCCTCACAATAAAATACACCCAGCGCAAGAATTACAAGATATTCAAGTACATCCACAACACAAACGCCATCTTTCAAACATAGGCACGTTATGGGGAAAATATATAAATCAGCCGTTCTTTTCTCGCTTCCAAAGCCATACTCTTTGTGTGTAACCGAATATTTTTCCAATTTTTCCTTGCAATAGACCGATGTTTTGCTTCAGGGCGTGATTTCAAATATATAATGATGTAAGCGATGTGGTAATTAGGCTTACCTATAGTTCCCATCTAAATGAAACCATTTTTTCTTTCTTGCTCTTATGGCGACGGTGTTGCCTGGTGTTAGATATGGACTTGAGAGCATGCAATTTACGCACGCAATCGTATCATACAAATAACCAAACACTTCTTTTGAAGAAGAAAACTAAGTATTTACGTCGTCACCACGTATGATTGTGGTTTGTCCTCGATCGATGCGCATCCTCCCACTCTAAATCGGCTGCTTTATCTTTTGGAGCAGGTTACGGTAGTTTTATTAAACCTTGACCTTCGATGACTTCCATAACGTTTTCGGCTAAAAGTTCCGGATGGGCGAATTTAGTTTAGTAACGTCGAATAAAATCGATCAAACGGATAATTTTCATAAGAGGATACTTAACCAGCTTGTTCGACAAGGCACATGGAAGCTGCGTAGCCGCTAGTCCACTCAAATGAGAGAGAAGATAGAACCATTTGAGAGTGGATTTCAAATATTATCGCTCTTATTAATCTTAAATTGTTAATTCAATGCTCACTCTTCTATCGATACGCAGTCATTGTCATTTGTCCGGACACATAGGTGGAGGAGCTTCAGCTTGGCCTTTCCAAGTTCGCGGCTTAGCCAGGAATGTATGCTACTTGAGTTTTATATAGACTTAAGGTTTCCTGAGCTGATGTTCGTATGCGTACCGTCATGTGTGTCTGTGTGACTGTTTTGGGTGCTTTCTGCCTTGCTTTGTATGTGGTGTTTCTATGCTTGTAGGTCTGTTTGTCCGTCTGGACCGTCTGCATCATCGCCTGCCGTTTCATAAGGAGGCCTACTAGGAGGCGGGTCCGCCAGTCAGTCGCTGCTGTGTACCGCCTCCTCGCTGTGTGGCACAACCACCGAAGCATTCATCTACAGCAGCACCACTAGCTCCAGCGGGAAACATCCAAACAAGGCAATAACCGACGGTAAGCGAGCGTTGGATAGGAGTAGAGAAACGACAACATGGCTCCGCTGGTGTCAGCCAATACGGAAAAAATACAACCCGGTATCAGCACTAGCCCTAGCAACACAAAGGTCCAGGCGCCAACCACAGAGCGGCTAGTGCGGCCGTGCATACATGCCTTATTTATATATGAATGCATCCCACCGCTAGATGGCGTTCGTGAGACAGATATAAAGGGAACGCGTGCAATGAAGCCAAAGACTGAGCTCCGTCGGGGAATCAGGTCAGGACACAACAGCTTCCCCTATCCAGCTGTACTCACTTTGAATAATAGTGGCTGTCGTGGTAGTCCAAGAAGACATTTACTTACATTATAGAGTTTCCTACTAACTCTAACAGTAAATATCTTTGCAGCCATATTGCTTGTCGTATGTAAAGGATATCCAAAGGCGAAAGTCCTCAGATAACTTTGACAGCAGCATCGGCATATGGCACCGCAACACAATTATTATATTCGTCCTTTGCACCAATCTTGCACAATTTAAACCAAGCCAGTTTATTCAGGCAATGCAAGTTTCAGCCGCAAGAGAAAAGTTTGTTAATAGCTTTATTACGTATTATGATATTAAAATATCAAGTTAATCAAGCATATGAATACTTCGACTGTCAGCCAGACGTTTGAATTTTTAATCTAAATTCTAAGTTAATATTCCACTGCCCAATAGCCAACTATAGAATGCAATGTTCAATTTAGCAGTGTTTGGTATATTTAGATAGAGGTCTTGTTATACAGCGATGACATCATATCTAGCTATATAAAACTTTTAAACTACTTTTAAAGCTTTTACAATACTTTGAACATGCCAAAAAGATAGTGAACTAATAATTAAAAAGCACCGGTTTCGTACTTGGTACTTAATCTTTAGTAGTTACTGCAATAGAAGCTAAACAAGAATAATGACACGGAAGTATTAGAAAGTATACCTCAGTAGTGATCATACATTTTTTGGTGACACGGAATGTAAGATAAAACACTCTTCGAAGGGGAAACCGAGAAAATACTCGCATTAATCTGGAATTCCCATTAGTCCGTATATCAAAACAGATTGCACAAAACTGACACCGTGAGCTACTTAAGGTCACGTAAAAATACTTTTCCATATAGGGTTACTGCGAAGTCACCCTACACGAAAAAGGTTAACAAGGACAGCAACGTTAACAAAAAAACATGCATGAAAAATTGAATGAGTCCACGAGAACAACATAGATAAGCCTTGCTTCGACACTCCGACACAAACACACATGTTACGGTAAAAGACCAATACACCAGAGACACAACGAGACATAACCGAAATGGTCCACAGCTGTCAAAATAGAAGTAGTCCCAGAGCGTGGAATTGTGCACTTCGTGCCTTAAAATCAGGTATGAATACATCGGTGATACGCGTTTTTTAGTAACCTCTTAGTAAAATTATCGTATTTCTAACGACACTTACTATTGGAAGTTGCATGTTGGAAGCTGTACAACATGCACCCAAACAAAGATAAAAAAAACCATTTTTAGAAAAATAACAAAAGAAACTACTATAACAAAACCGTAAACTTTTTAAACTACAGACACGCTTCTTGGAGAAGTTTAGTCGTAACATTTATTTTTATAACTTATCCAAAGTTAATAAATACTCAAAAAAACGTTGCTAAACACTTCAATTTGATTTCACGTTTACGTGTTTTATTGGTAAATAATATTCCCAAGCGAAGCAGAATAGCAGAATTAACACTTCATATGTCTAGGTCTTGAGACAAGTTAGCCAGTAAGTGGTTTATAATGATCTTCGTGGTTTACAATTATTTCCGAAAATCGTATGTTCAAGTAGAAAGTTTAGTGCTCGTCTAAAACCTCTACACTGATATTACAATCATATAGGTTTCCATTAAAAAAAAGTTAATTCTGGCCAAAACCTTATTTATAGGTATATTGCATTAATGAGGTCCCAGTCAAAACATTTTAGAAAAGAGACAATTATAGCATATGCATTGGAGTTCGAATGCACCGTTCAAATACACTCCTGTGTGGCATACAACCCACGGTTCTGTAAAATTCCCTTAAAAAACGAAAGAATATTCTTACACTTTGGACGATTAAAGCTATTGAAGGCGTGCCACCGTATAGAACACCATTTTTTCAGTGCTCCTTTTCATTCCTGCTTTTGGGATACATTACTCATACTGCACTGCCTGAGCTTAGCTGTTATCAATAAACAAGATAAAACAGAAACATTAAAATGCAAACGATATACGACAACCGTGCTAAAATTTGTACAAGGTTACAACCCGTGCAGCATAAAGAGTAGTTTACAAGAAACTGTTGTGACGGCCAATTCCTAAAATTATATTTTTGCTTTTTTGTACTCTAGCTAAACCAGGGGACTATGCTATGGTTCAAAACGTAATCGTGCTGATTCTTTAGAACTCTAAACATAGCCTTCAACTGAATTGAATGAAATACTATGAATTCGATTGGCTTGCATTACTTGTCATCTGCTAAGTCACTTGCCAAAATAGGTTCCTGGACATACCTACATTTTGTAATTTGTTCGACTTTACATGCCGTTCATACGCATCGTGTGAAAGCCTGCTTCCACAAATCATATCAGCCTAGATTCCGGATCCAAGTCTTGAATCACCAGCGTTTTGTGTTAATGATGCTTCACTCCTAACAAGAGGAGAGTTGATCTAGGCGCGTAATACGATCTGCAGGGGCGGGCGACTAGTTTTTGAAACCGGAAGCGTTTAAAACGTTTTTGCGGAGCTTATTTTCTTCATCGTCTCTCGAAGAACAATCGCTAGTCGAAGAGAATTGGGCCAAAAAACGTGGAACTGCCGGCAGTGCCGGCTGTTTGGACCGTCTGAGGAAACCAAGAGAAATGGCCAAACTAGATACGGCGGCCCAAAAAGCAGCAACAGGAGAAGGTTCAACGGAAATCGTCTTCAGCAGAACCAGCTAGAGCAACAAACTAGTTGTCCTTATGAGTGCCGCTGCTAGGACCGTCATCATTTAGTGCAGTTTCCATATCCTTGGCTTGGCGAAGGAAGGCCGCAGTCACAACGTCTGTAGGTATTCATCTGGTCCGATCTAGCTTGATTTTGCTGAGCCTCTTCTTTGTTAAGTGCCGTGGTACCTTAGTGATTCAGTGCTTTTGATTCTGCGACTGCGGTTCCGATGGCTCTGATCCCGGTGAACCAACAACAGGCCTGTACCCCATAATTATGTTGAGTTTACCGTTCAACAAATGTCGATTGCGCTTCTTAGCCTCCAATATATGTGTCGACTTCCACTGAATCCATTAAACTATAGGAAACACAAACCTGATGAAGTGAATTGGTGGGCGCGCAAGCATATATACATGAGTTCAAACTGTACTTCTTGATACCTTCAAGAATCCGATATATATATATATATATATATATATATATATATATATATATATATATATCATATATAGAGGTTTCGTCTTTTCTTGAAAAATACATAATATTCCGACTTGTCTAACGTTTGGGCTACAGGCCTATCGGTAGACGAAATACTTAAACATCTACTTAACTTCGCATATATCTCGACTTTATGATGCAAAGATCAACCTTTTCTATAGCACTGCCTGTGATCCATCGCAGTATTTCAAGTATCATAATGAATAGGTAAAGACAATACCCTTAAACCTTTCCTTTAGCTTTATTGCAGTTAAATGTTGACTCAATCTAAGTATAAGCGGCGTGTTCGCTCACTTCTTGTACGAACAATGAAATTCCTCTAAATCACCCCGCACTTTTTGGCATTAAGAGGTTTGCCTAGGTTTTACAAACTTTTTTTTATGAATGGCTAGATTGACTTACTGAGCTAAGACATGATACAGCGGTTTCTCCGAGCAAAGATGGTTAATCACAATATGGTTGACGATTTGAGTCATTATCGATTTGCAGAAATATTCTTTTTTTCAAATGATGGCGTTAATAGTGATTCTTCAATTAGCAAAGAAGGTCATCTGAAACATTCCCATGCGAATACGTTTCGTCTACTGCATTTCAAGAGCCGGCAACGCATTCTTAGGCGAACCAGCATAGTCGGAAGAAAATCTATGTTTAGCCTTACGACGCCCTGCCAAGACCATGTATGGCTCTTCCCATTTACCAGAATTTCATTCGATTCGACATATACTACATTGTTTGCAGCCTTTTTTATGTGGAACAATCGGTGGAAAATAGAACAATTATATGTTGTAATATAATAATATGAATTTTAGAATAAATGCGCGACGACGGTTGTTTAAACACAGGGTAGATAATCGTAGCTGGCTCGTTCTTGTCGGCAAACGGCGAATGCCGACTCGTCAAGTCTAATGAACGACGATGGATCGAATAGCAGTTGACGGTTATGTGGACAGATTCCTAAAACCAATTGGCGGAAACCACTAGGTGAGGGAAACGGGTTGTGGAGTCCAAGCTGCGAAGATAACGGGTTGTTCAAGTGCTATTCGGATACGAGCATACGGGTACGGCTTTGTCTGCATGTGGTAACTCTTAAACTGTAAGTAGTGAGCCCGAGGTTAGCGTTAGGGTCAAGCTTATAGGACGTTCCTTTAAGAGAAGACAGGCCTGCCCAAGCTCTTCTATCGTATTCAAAGTAAAGAGAGGCATTTGAAAAACGAGAATTACTAGGTATATAAAGGCTGCGTATTGAGTTTAAGGTCTATATCAACAATGTCAAGCACATTTGTCCATCAGTGTCACCAAATTCGTTACGGCTACTCGTATAATGTCTTTTAGAGAGCTCATCAATGTTGTGCTAGATTTTAACCAAAAGTGATTTGAGACTGTCACCTGCTACAAGGCCTTCCTGTATCTGAGCTTGCCGTTAGAAGCCTCGAATGATCTTATCCGTGTTGGTAGATATCCCTCGATATGAATTGAAAGTCGATTCAACCTTACAGTATGCAGATATGAATTCCATGGAGTTTCCTACAACTTTTGATACTTGACCTCAGAAAAACTGGATGTATGCAACCAGCGGATGATTAAGCTTTGCAGAAGTGAGCCGCAAATATTTCTTGCTATAATTCACAAATGTTATTTCATATAAATACGCTGATGCACTAGTTCGTACAGCTTTCAAAATAGCTTTAAGTAGAAAACAATTTCGGCCATTTTAACGGTGCGTGTATTTATACGAATATGGAACATTTCGGAGCTTTTTGAATACGAAATTCGGTACGCTCTGTGAACGCTTATTTACACTGGCAGAGCAAAAAGTGAAGTGTTGAAGTGATTCTGGCTACTGCCTGGTTCACTGAGGTTTAAAACGAATCGCCCTCGAATGGTGCCTTCGCTGGTATGCATTGACAAACATATGCCAGTTCTGTTCTATTTTGTACTTTGAAAATATATGAGCAGATACGTCGTGTGTATTAGTGCGCTGTGTGTAGTGGACTGCGCTGACTTGGGCCATTTTGAACAGGGCCATTCATTGGTATTGTAACAATCCCGTATAGACTGAATATATTAGCTTTGCTATATTGTCTTGGTGACTACCGAAAGCCGCTAAAGTATATTTTGTTACATTTTATTTAAAACACATTTTTTCTTGACTACTATTGAAAGCAACTAAAAAACTAATAAGCCTCTTGAGCGGAATTGGATGTTTCGGAATTAGATTCGTCTACTAGGTCTCTTTTTCGCTATATTTCTATTGCTTGCAGAACTGCGCAAATACATGTCTTAAAATTTAATATTTCCATTTTTTTTTTAACTAAACTACTAAGTTAAGACATCGCCAAATAAGAATCGTTTTTTTTTTGAATCTCCAAGATCACTTTTTCAGCGAGATATGTAGGAAAGTCAACCTGTCTGTTAGCTTTGAGGATCATGGTCGACGTTTGTGTGAAACTATCTATTGTAAAATATATTCGTGTTCTTTACGTGTATGGTATATTATTCTCATTTCACACAAATTCAGCCCTTTTTATAAGATCTGCGGCTGCTTGCGATATTTTATTTGACAAATACAAAGTATATGAGAAGCTTTACCTTCATGGTTAAGGTTGTTACATTAGCATTGGTTTATTGTTTGCTATGTCTTTTTCAAATATGTGTTATATACATTGTAGAAGCTCTTTACTCATACTGCTCCGATTTTTTCTTAAATCCGGACCGTGAAATGGATAGAATTTTTCAAAATGTTTAGATTTCTGATTTTCACTATTGGTTGACAAGGTCTATATATAAAGACGTATGATCGTTGTCTTTTCGTTTCTTGTTTCAAGAGATTTCGCTATTATTCGTAAATTGTTGATTATTTCATATTGTCACGGCTTTTTGATCTAAAATACAGTTCTTACGAAATATTGGAATCGGAAATCGACTGGTCGAACTCGCTGTAACGCGCATAAGCTAACATCCATATCCAAAGCCTGCACTTCAGCATAGTCGTTTCGAAATCAGAGACATGGTTCAATCCCTAAAACCAAATCTCACAGGATACACAGCGAATTTTCATTTTGTGCACATAGCACCACCCATCAGCAGTCTACTACGAAATTTACTCCGTTTCTTAGTAAAAACCCACGCACAGTAAATCTTACACACATACACAGTGTTAGTAAAAAAACACACAATTTTGGTAGTGATAAACCTCATGCTGATACCTAGTCTAATATAGAAATCCCCGTGATGATTCAATGATAACTAGACCACCTGGAAACTATACGGTGTGATATAGATATTGAATGTAGCCATAATCTTCGCGCAAAGTATTATGCCTCTGATACGAAATTTAGCAGTAGTTGCGGATGTAAAACTCGAAGCGTCTGGCAGGTGAGTAGAGGTTTCTCGTATCCTAATATTTGGCCAGTGATCGCCTTGGAGCTCAAGAGTACGTACCACGATTTAACTTGACGTGATGCGAAGGTAAAACTACAAAAGTTATTAAATAAAAATATAAATAGTACCGATATACCCTTTTCTTCCATTCGGTTAGATGGAAATGGCGAAGGTTGGGCAGGGATGTGATAAATTAAATAAAGTGTTTGCTCATCCCTAGCAATTTAGCCTTAAGGTTTGGTTGGCCTGTTAAATGCCGTTTCCCGCTCGAATATTTTGTCTATTCCGCTTCCACTGCACTTTATGTGGCTTAAGTTTAGGTGCAGTTCAGACGGTTCCTTTTGCGTGACTTTTTTCTGCTCATCTGTGTCTGGTTCAAAACGTCTGGTCGTTCGTCTAGATTGTTTATACTTCCTATGTTCGCTGTATAGTGCGCTCCTCCTACTGGTTTCAATTACTTCTATCTCTTCTACTGCGCCCCGTCTGGCTATTCATTTCAACTTTTCCGTCGCGTGACCGGACGAGCATTAGACCGCCTGATAGCTAGTTCGCTATACTAACGTTACCGTTTTCTAGTCAACCAAAAGCATTGCTCCAATGCACTGATTTAATCTTTATGATAGTGACGTGTGAGTCAAGCACTAGATTTAGCTGCAGGGTTTGTAAAGTGATGAGTGCGGCATGCATGCATGCATTTATTACGTATGATTCTTTTCATAAATTCTATTCGCTATCACAGATGCATCCTGTGCACATTTGCCGTACCCTACTATTGTACATTATTGTACTCTTATATGCATTACATAGTAATTAAATTACATTTTATATTGCTCATATCATGTTACAGTGAAATAAAAAGCAAGTCAAACAGAAGGAAAATAGATTTTTATAAATATTTAGAAAATAAATTATAAGAATGCTTAAATGATATTCGAAGGTTCGCCGAAGGTCATACGACAGCTTTGGATTGAATTCATTATTGGCGTGTCATCGACGTAGTATCTAGAATCATCATCCTTTTTACGATGTTCATGCTGGAAAGGTGTAAAATAGTATAATGGCTGTGTAGAAGGCACCAAAAAGGCTTAGAGGCTGAATGAATGAGCACAACGTCGTATTTCGGTATAACCGTACAAATACATTAGCATTTGTAAAACATGTAATTTAACAAAAACCATGGATTTAATGCATGTTTTCTTTAGTTTAGCGTTCAATCCAGATGACGTCTGGTTTTTTTGAGGCTATGTATAGTATAAGACCTACATAATGCTTCGATCAGACACTAGCAATATCTTGATACTTAAAAGATATATTGTCTTTTCTATTGTCTCGCTAACACTCTTTTTTATTAAAATGAACAATCATTACGAAAATATTGTAAATATTGTTTACCTTTATTTATGAACGTGTGCGATTAGTAATAAGGTTACATCTGTACCTCTGCTTCAGCGTTTAACATAAATGCTATTGATTGCTACGATACATTGGTTCATAGAGATAATTTTCAGAACGCTGCGGAGCGTAGTATCTATCGCAGTTTAGCAAAATATCAAGGTATGTTTTATTGGGACAAGATCTCACATACAAATAGTTTATAATAGAGAGGTGGCATTCAAAAGATATGGACTCACTAATGGCCTATCGCATTGTCGTGGTAGAAGAATAATCTACGCCTCCTACGCTAAGGCATTGTTGGCCCAAAATAGTTGGCATGGCTACCATTTCGACAACCTTTAATGAGGAAAGAGGTTCCATAGGTGATTTCAGAATTTCAACTTGTGAAGTATTATGAGGTTTAGTTTGCATTTAATTATCATTAGGGAGCATTTAATGAAACTTCTTTCGTGTGGCATAAGTCAAGCAAGAAACACTTGTTCGACAACTACCGCGCTGAGGTAACTTTCTTTCACATAAACGAGGAAACCTCTTATTCCATCGTAGATCTTACTTAAATAACTATTTTGAAAAAGGCTGCATCCTACAAAGCTGAAGTCAGTACACGTCAAAAATTATCCCGAAGCGGAAATAAACTGATAGCTGGCACCGTCTCCGAACTCGGTCTTCAACAAAAGGTTATTTTTCAAGTAACTTAAGAACAGCGCTTTCATATTGCCGTTACCCTTCAGTGCTGCTTTGATCATATTAAAAAAATTTTCAAATAGAGAGTCAATGGTGGCAACTTGTGAGACGTCTCGATGTCATATGAACTCCGCAATTAACGGGAAAGCCAAGTGCGTGCATGTGAGTTTTTGAAGCCCGCTTCGTGCAATGATTCACTCCAGAGGCTGGGTAACGCTCGAGCGGAACCAGAAGTCGACTTACCCGAAGCGAATCTTGTACTTCAAAACGAGGAGAAATTGAAGAACACGAAACCTTTTTTTAAACAACTAAATATACTTCAAGGGAAACCGTAAGTTCGTTTGGTTTCACAATGTTGCAAAGGGATTTTTGTATCAATCTGTAGCACCATTATTAGCACCACATTACTTCGATACCTTACAGACCTAGTAATTTACTCCCGCTTGGCAACATATGCCAAAGACGCGCCAAACGTTGAAGTGTCGTGCGAACAAATGAACCTTATCAATATCCAAAAAATATAAAGGCCATGAGGTTCAAACAAAGGCAACATCCGCTCAGCTTATAAGCCTCCAATTTGCGAAAAGAACATCAGTAGTTTTGCATGTTAATTCTCTTCCTGCAGCTATAGACGTTACTCAGAGCCATTAGTCTGAAGGATCAAAATGACCCCTGGCGTAATCCTACGCCATATAAAAACCTTTGCTTTAAACTCTCTTGAAGATTCTTTGACTTAGAAGCAGTCCCAGTAGGCTTATATGCGGGTCACCTGAGATATTTATTAACATGCTAAGCGAGAAATATCGAGCGCAACAAGTCAAATGTCTCATAGGTGCTTGATATTACCGCAAAGACAAAGATGATATCGACTTTGTCACCTTGAAAACACAGTACCACTAATTGGCCAATTCAGAAAGCGCTTCTATTTACAAAAAACCAAGACTTTCTTTCAATTTAAACCTGAACATGAGGAAATACCGAAGAATGTAAACGAGCAGTTCCTCAACTCGTCGGGACTCTTTAAAAAACATTAAGGGAATAAACCACGCCCTCCATTACACTGTACACGACTACGTCATCTCATATGTACACACAGCGAGTTTCGTCTCGCGGCTGACTACTCTCGGAATTGTTTATTAAGCTACCTCAATCGTAAACCGCTTATAGACACTTGAAAATATCCTTTGCACAATATTCAGAGCATTTTATTAGAACTCTTTTATTTTATTTGTGCCTATACAGAACACCGTTTCGGCAAATTGATCATAATTTTTCCTTGTTTAACATAAATCGTTTATCTGTTGCCGGCAAACAGTTTCTAAAATCAAAACCAGAACCCCTATTTTCTGAACCGCAGCATCGCGCAATATTTACGGCCTATGTAGTTCCATATAACCATTGCGGAGATGTGCCTGGTTTGGCTCTTCGCCATAATGTGGGCAGAGTACAATCAAACCTATGTAAATACGCATAACATTAAACTGGCATATTCTCTCTACTATTTCTTCATTTGATAACAGACGGGTGTTCCTGTGACTATAACTGTCACAGCATACACCTGCATCCGGTTACGTATGTCCTAAATTTCACTCACTGCTCAAGCAATTAGCAACCGTTGTTTAAAATCGTCGCAAAGCTTAGCGTATTAAATCGATTTTAACCCACAAAAGGTGCGTGAATCGATCAGGAGAAAATAGTAGGACAAACACCAGTGGGTCCCCGATATTCATTCATATTTAGCGTATGTTATGGTGCATAATATCAGCTTTACACCTAATTTCGCTAGTGCAGCATACTCCACTACTCCTTTTAGAGTTTTATTTTGAAAATATGATAGAATGTACAACTACACAATGTTAAAAAATCTAAAGGTTTTAGGTTTTACGTTCGTGATCTTACGAGGGTTATGTTAACGTTGCATCAGACCTCCAGCAAAAAAGAAGCGTGTCTATCTCAAGAATCAAAGCGAAGATAAGAGGAGTTATCTTTTTTTTCTGTATATCAGTACATGTTGTTCACCAAACAAACATTGTGAAATTTGTTGAACTTGAGTTGTCATTCAATAGCGTTACTTTGCTGTTTAAATACCCTTTGCTTCCCACTGTAGATTTGTAAAACTGATTCCTAGTACGTTATTACACAATATACACAACACATTTATCAACAACTCATAGCTAACGTTGCAATATGGCCATGTCTATAAGATTCTTCCTAACAGTGACAATCTGTTCTATACCACATATATTTCATAAAACAATTGTTTTTTATTTTTACTTAGTATGGGATGCCCATATCCTTAAAGACAACCAAAAGGGGTTTTAGTCATCTATCACTCTCGAAAGAACTAGGTTCAAAAGTGAGTTTTGCCAAGAAAAAATTGCAAGGCCCCCCAAAGCAATTGCGCTACAATGTTGACACAAAATACGGATCAGTAATGAATGGAAAATTTGCAATTAGGTTAGTATTAGCTTCTTTCAGTGGTTCATTTCTTAAATTTACCAGAAGTCAGTTAAGATTTGTCTGCCAATGCATGAGCAATATTCGACAACCATCTACATGTATTTCACTTGCTTCCACAATATAAGGTCAATTTTCTCATTAATGTGTTAATGTGCACGTGTGTTGGATGAACAAAATAACATCTGCAATATATGCTGTATTAGCACCTATGGCGAGGAAGTGATCCGAAAATCAGTCGCTATCAACAAAATTTCGTCTTCCAAAAATGTGTACGCTCCAGCGAGTGTTATTTGTATGTGCCACTATACTCTATGAAAATCTTTTTTAGCTTTTTGCATAACAAGTAGTTGATATTTTCTAAGGTCTTGATGTGGCCTTGTTTGGACTTATCGTATTTATTGCGTACCTATGCTTAAATCGAATGATTTCACTTTATTATATTTTATATGTGTTGCGTACGTAAACTTTTGTTAAAAAATGAATGGGTCGTCTGAATTTGCGCGCCACTGGATGCTTGTTTGTGACGTAAGTTTGTTGTGGCAAAAAGCGCGGGATTTCAGATGAAACGTTGTAATAGTCTAATGCAATCTCCAGTTTTCCGACTTAGTCCATGTATTAAACGTTTTGCGACTTTTCCAAATGAAGCAGCGACCGTCCATTAAGTTTTCATAAAACAAAAAAAAATCAACTGCATATACACTTTCCGTATATTGCAGACTGTTTACGGCAACCAGACACTGGGTGAAGCTTGAATAGACAGGTGGTTCAAGCTTCACCCAATTTTTGGAAGACGGACAGGAGTCCGTCTTCCAAACTTTTGGACAAAATAATCCTCTTTCTGAAGGCCTGTGATAGCGATTATAGACGACAACGTAAAAAGGATGATACAACTCGTGTTTACCAACCATAAAAAAAAATTGGCAAAAGTGACAGAGATCTCAATCGGGTCATGTCAGGCCATTTTTACCAATCTTTTAGGCGTCAGAAGGCTCATGGGAAAGTTTGTGCCGAAAGAGTTGAATATCTAGCAGATGACCACACGCGAAGCAGTGTGGAACATTTTTTGAAGAACTAAACTTCCCTGAACACGTTCGTACAGAAACTAAACGTGAGTGTAAGGCACGACAAGAAGACTAAAACGTAGTCTTGTGAATATCGGTTTACAAATGAAGAAAATCGTACGCTCCAAGTTCAAAATCAAAATGCTCTTCCGGTTTTCCTGAACCTTCGAGGAATAGTTCATTATAAGTTCATTTTGTTCAACTTTACGCTCAAAGGAATACTACGGAGACGCTACGGAGAAGAAAATTGCGCGGGTCTATCCGACGTAAGAGTCTATAATTGTCGTGCAACAAGTGTTGGGGTCTCCATCACAACAATACACTGACCCATACTCTACTATTCGAACAGAAGTTTTTGCAGACAAGCTCTGCGTGTGTGTTCCTACAACTCCCGGATTTGGCCCCCAAGATATTTTTCTGTTCTCAAAACTAAAGAAACCTCTGAAGGAGAAGCGTTTTAATACGATAGGAAAGAAAAAAAAAACTGCTGACCGAGCCAAAAGCTATCTCGACGATCGAATTTAAAAAGTGCTTTGCGGATTAAAAAACACGGCATGCGACAGGTAGTATTTCGAAGAGGATAACTTAAAGTGGGACGATTAAATACCTATCTGTCTAAAACAAACGACTCATTCATTTTTGAACAAAGGATTATAAATACACAATAAATCAATTAATCCATATATTTGGAGGATGTGTATAAACAGACTAATAACAGTAATCATAACTTTCTTCACGTTTTATACTTAAACCAGCGTGCTACGTTATATCTATTTAACGTTATTGTAAAAATAAAAATAATACACTGAAAAGAAAAATATTAGATTTTGGTTCAGTAAAAATATACAAAGATGATGGCATCAAATGAAATCACGTTAGTGAAA
This sequence comes from Varroa destructor, assembly GCF_002443255.2. Taxonomy (NCBI): domain Eukaryota; kingdom Metazoa; phylum Arthropoda; class Arachnida; order Mesostigmata; family Varroidae; genus Varroa; species Varroa destructor. Next base: position 21,015,154 of record NW_019211457.1, on the reverse strand, counting down.
GCAGATTCTAAGCAGAAGTTTGATCAGAATTATGATAAGGCGACATCCATGCTAGGAACCATCATGCTGTACTCCGTTAGAAGCAGCATGCTAAAACTCGTAGATTTACAAGAAACCACTCTTGAGTTCTTTTTAAATAAGTATAGCATGTATAAAGTGGATGAGAAAAAGAAGCCATACAGTCTATTTTGTGACCTTCTAATGATATTACTTCTAATTGTGACGGCCCAAAATAATAATGAAAATAAGTTTCGTCATTATGAAAGGTTTTATCGGCATGGTTTTCCTCTTTTGTTTTGAGTCTCCGATAAAAACACACCAACGATTTTAATACATTTTTCTTGTCGCCCGCTTCGCTCTAAGCACGTGCGATGAAAACCGCGTTTCTCAAAGGTATTTCATTCAAAAGTCATTCATCAGCGGTAACTAAATATTTGAATGTTTTCGGAAAACAGTAAAGCAGCATACTGTATGCCAATGTTCAGGATAAATATCAGGAAATATTTGGACTCTAGCGCGGGTGCTATTTGTAAATTTTACGCTCAGATGTATATAGGTGTCAAAATATATATTACTACCAAGTTTGAAGTTTATCACCTGCCATAAAAACCCGATGATTGTTAGTTCGTTCATCTGATAAATTATTTTTTATTAATTTCGTAATACACAATAATGTATAATATAATGTTTTCTTATAAGTTATTTATTTAAGAGCTAGAATAATAAACTTAATTTGAAACAGTAATTTGTATAAAACATACAGCACTCAATGTAATGCCAGTAAGCTAAAAGAAGGACAGCATTTCGCGCGATGTTGCGTTCGGGACCCGCCGAATTGTTGATAAAACCAGTTGACTTCATGAACACGTCAGCAGCGTCCCATCGAATTTACTAATGAGCGTAAGGTGGTCTACATTTGCAACCGGCGCACATATGTTTCGTCATGTACTGAGAGTTAGCCGTTTGAAGCAATGCTTACGTACGTAGAACCAGAAGCGTTTATTTAAATGAGCTTGACAAGACACTGACCTTAAAAATATGGAAATTTTCGTATTTCTACTACCGTAATTATTAGAGAATCCTTCTATTTATTTTCCTCAATACGACGAAGCAGATTCTGTAAGTAATATACCACAAGTCAATTGTATGCCATATCTGATATGCCTGCAAAGTCATGATTAAAGATGATTATGTGCGGTGCTATATGCGCTACTATAGATCACGGCTTCATGTGCAGCCATGATCATTTTTCCTTTATTTTTAGTAGGAAAAGTTATTATATGGATCTCAGTCAAAAGACAAGAAACACACGTCATCTAGGTCACGTGTCTGCCGCGTTTTAGTTTTCAACACACTAACGATAATACATAAGTTCCGTATATAATTTCAGATTATGATTATTTCAGATCTGTATCACTCTATATATAGAACTGTTTACTTGAATATAGTTCTTGTACAGCGCAAAAACCTGTTCAATAGTGAGCGGACCAAATTCTGTGAGACCAAAACTACAGACAGAAGCTCGTTCCTGCTTTTTATTCCGAAGACATAGAAATAGGCAACAAGCTTGATATATCCTTTACTACGTACGAACGGAGAAATTAACGACCAGTGGGCATCTTTCTCTCGCAATATTATGCGGGAAAGCTTCCACTATCCTTCTTATGAGAAATAAAGCACACGTGTGGCGAAATTATCCATTGGTGCGAGGTCAAATAAGAAATGTGCTGAAGAACATCGCATTCGAAACTGCGCGGCGATTTTAAGGATTTTTGTTGTATGTGTCCTAACGTTATCGAAAACCAGAATGATTAGTTTTTTTTCGTTTAGCTTCGTTGATGAATAGCCTCCTTAATCTAATGCGACTATCTATATGCATCGCGTTCGTCAAGCATTTCAAAATGTGTCAGACGTTCACGAGTGGAAATCCTGCTGAGGCGTGAGCTAAGGTCTGGCACGCCTTTTTATTTTTTATGTTGATATTGAAAGGCCTTTCCTCGTTTGCCACGATTATTCTGCTAAAGAGATTATTGCTCGATCCTAGAGAAGGTGATAGGTAGAAAAGATAAGTTAACTTGTCTTACTTAGCTGAAACACGACTTGAGGAATCCAAACGCCAATGTCGGAACAAAAATGGATTACATTCGATCTTCATGGCTAATTGCCTGTTTGGCTAACGTCTGTCTCCCTCCAAAAGTGTTTTCAAATATTCGTTGCCAAAGCTAAACAATCTACCACCGCGCAGACATAATATTGTTTCTGAGCATAATAAACCACTTTCGAATTGTTTGTTCAACTATTACGTTTTCTCTGCACAGAACACCGGCAGCTTAATCTACTTTTTGATCTCTGAGGAGAGCATTACAAATAAAGTGACAAAATACGCTTTTTTGCCGTCTAATACGTTCATGCTTCACAGCTTTGCAAGACGCATGACTTACTTTGTAGAAGAAACAGATATGCTACGCAGAAAACACGTTGAGATGACAAATCGGCCCATCTGATAAGCAGCGATTATGCGAAAGGGAAGAAAGCACAAGCGACACAATTTTTTTTCCTAACCTAACCTAACCTAATATGATATTATTATTATTATGATCATCCTGTCGCATTATTTTAATTGTACGTCAGTTAACTTCAAAAATGGCAATTTTTTCTTAGGGTATTTGAACATCGAGATAAGAAATCGTTGGGAGAATTCTGGTTATGTCATTTCTGTTTAGATTTCTCGATAATGACCTTGATAATTTATTTTTTCGACTATGACGATTGTTAATATCACACGACCAGCAATACAAGCTAGCGGACTAAACTTTGACATGAACTTTTTATCATATCAAACAAACTATAATAAAAAACGCAATAATAATAATAATAATAATAGCAGCACTGAATGAAAAAATGATATCATCCTTCTTACATCAGCCAATGACAAACAGGAACATAATAGACAAAACCAAAAGTGCTTTCGCTAACCTCGCTTCTGCTACGCACTCGTTAGCACTGCCGTCATGCGCCCATCAAGTCATCACTCGCTCAACGAACCGCTCCAACGGAATCACCATTGAAAATGGAGAAGTAAAGGCACAGAAGATCAAGAGAAAGGGAAACACTACTACAAAGTGATGTGGGAAACGGCTATCATACCGTAGTAATGTATGAAATGATGATAATAATAACAATAATCATTGTAATCATCGCGACCATCATCATCATCACCGTACAAACAAGCCATTACGGCACGTATAATTTTTTATTCTCCACACTGTAATTATCATGTTATATCGCATGTAATGCTGGATAATGTTGGATGATTTTATAACGGCAACGTAGGTAGAGATTATCTATTTGTTTGGCACCTACGAATAATTAATTCATTTTGGCTAGAGGATCATATTTATTGATATGCTATAGTGAAGCTAAAAGTGATTCACTTCCTTAAGATAAAATACGCCGAATATTATAAGTCCCACTTAAGTTAGGACAGGAACTAAACATTCTCAATGAGCCTCTGGCGAAGTTGGTATTATGACGTCGAAATTTTTGTCAACGGATTTTGTCAGCTGTACAGATCGAAAAAACTGCTCGCTCCGAGATAAGCATACTGAAGGTTGATGCTTTTTGAACATTTTAAATTAATTTTAAAAAAATTACCCCACATTCAATAAATCCTACTTTTATGTACCCGTATGCTAAATGTCAAGGCTACTATAACCGAGCAGACTAGCCAGTCTAAACAATGACACTCAGCTAATTTCTTTTTTAGTAATTGATGTTCTCACCAGGACAGATATTTTGGTTTAATTATCATATGTTCCATTACTTCAAGTTTCATATAGAAAGCTTAATTAGAATAATATGTTGGGTGACTTGCTGACTGCAGATGCAGTGGACCATAATCGGATGGTTTGAAAAGAGCCTTCTAGGTTAGCGCAGCGGTGTTGCGTTGCATCTAAAAATCTCAGAACTTTCGTACTGCCTACAAGAATTCAATAAACAAAATGGGGCTTGATTCTGATCACGACACATCTTTGCTTTTATTGGCCTTAGGATGAAACGAAAAACGCAAGTGGCAAAAATCAATCAGGCTGCATATTCTTTTACTTGAAGGTCCAAAAACTTTCTACTTGTTTCTCTAGTTGTGATTGAATGTCTCCTCCTTCGAGATAATATAATTCTATTTTGCCGTCCTATACACAACCGCAGAGACAGCCACATTGCAATATCACCATCGCGCCATTGTTGTGGCTAATACCACGCTTTCTAACGTTCTTAGGAGTCTTCGAACGTACAAAAACAATACACCTTGGAAAACCTCAAACTTTAGAGCCTTCGACGAAATGGGAACTATTTTATGTATAATATTGAAATAAATGATACGCAAAAAAGGAAAATGAACCTTTTCTTCTATATTTCAGGACGCCAGCTTGAACGGGAGTGTAATAACAGCGCCGCAAAGCTCAGCGTTTCAAGTCGCATTTTGGTAGTCCCTACAATAACTCTACCATAAGATTTGAGAAAAAAAATGGGTGCTAACTGCTGATGATCTAAACAATGTATGGCGTCCATGTAATTAAAACAAGATTGACCAGCTAACTGGAAGTTTACGTGAAGCCTAATTGCAGCTCGAAATATACTACAGTTCGACTAAGAACCTATCTATTTAGCAACTTCCATACTGCGCTAATAAACTAGGTTGCATTAACCGGCCAGGTTTTTAGCTTTTGTCAGCCAAGGGGCATCGCTAGCGTGAGGCTGATAGAACAATAGACATTTGTGATTGATATGCGTTCAAACAATAACGCAGAGACAAAATGGGTGTTCAGCATCTATTAAACGCATAAGTACACTATTGACTTGGTAAAAAAAATTAGCGTATGGTATTGAGAATCCGAATATCCTGTTTTCAGTTACACAGATACATTTCCGTTAATAAAAAGGATTGCTTTTTTCTCCAAAAGGATATAGAAGAATGAGAGCAAAAAACTATTTCCATTTTTATAATGTGTATTCCAAGGCATTTTTTTTTGATTCAATGGTGTATTGACTTATTTTAAACAGTAAAAGCCAATTTCATAGTGTTACTTATAAACATCAGACAAGATGGTGGTTTGTGTGATCAAGGTGGTTGTTTGAGCTATTCCGTGAAAAAAGAATGGGAGTGGTTCTCCGGCAGGTTTCGGGCTTTACTAGGGCTTCAGTGTATAGCATCGCGTCTTCATATTGGTGAATAGATGGGTTGGGCGAAGGAGAAGAACTTTAAGTCAAAATGCTTATTACCGATTCGCCTAATAAGTAGTACAAAGGCTGATTGATTGTTCTCTAGAGGCAGCTGTAAGAACCCTCAGAAACTTTGTGACCAGCCATCAACACTCCGCGACCACTAATAAAATCTGGTTATAAGGCGGAATTTATACATAAATTTGAGAGGCAATTAGCTACCGATATTCGCTACCGAAAAATTGATACCTGCCAACATTAATTTATCCTTAGCTTGATCTTATGCGCCTTAATTGTTGTATGTTCCTCGCTGCATCTTCTCACCTCAACCGTTTTGTAGCATTTTTTATTCAGTAGGCAAACCATAACAATTATTGGATAACGCCTGCGTAAAACAAAAAGCAGCCGACTGACGAAATTTGTTCACTCCTCACTTATCCATTTCTATTGATATCAAATAAAAAATGATATACAAGAAGGAGGTACGACAGCTTGTAGTACAGTCACGTCGCTGCCGTACCTCGATGCCCATTATAACAGCAAGATCTGCATAATAATAGTCAACCCCCAGAAATCCGTGTTTGTTCTACGTGGCTCCTAGTGCGACGTGATAACCCCTTAGTGGAAGCATTGAAAGTTAGAAATGGAAGACTGCCACCTGAAATAATGCTTAGCGCTTTTGAACGTTTAATTAATCGATTGCATAGTCTGATGCAATAAAAAAGCACTACAGATTGGACCGCGACCTAAGCGGTCGCCAATGTTAGCTTATATTTTTATAGCTTGCGCGAGTCGCCAGTTGCTGAAATACATAATCGATTCAAAGTGCCTAAACCAACAAATTATAAGATACTGGTAGGAGACGCATAACATTTTAGGTCAGTAAATAGGCAGGGACAGGACTGCCAGATCTTGATATCAGAACATCATGTTCGGAACTTTTCAGCGGTAACATTCGTAGTGTGATTGTGTGAAATATATGTTTTTTAGAGTTCACAAAAGACAATTGAGGATCTGACGTTCAGTTAGGATGTTTAATAAAATGCGGACATATTTTTAGCGCTTAAAAGTGTTTGAATTTTTTTAACGGTGGCATTCATAGCATGCGTCGTAATCAAACAGCAATGAAGCCTCGGAGATGAATGGGATAACAATTATTGCGGTGCGAAAAACTGCGCAATAAATGCAAGACGTGTCGCAAATTTAGAATCATAATCTTGAAAGCCGAGGCTGAAGCAGAAGAATCTTGGCAAAGAATAGCCTCAAGACAATAGTGCGAAAACCAAATCTTCGTGGCTAACAGAAGGGGAAAAACGAAAAAAGACCGGGATTAAAGCACTTTTGCATGATATTTGGTCGATGCAGTCGCGGTCGAACGTAAATGCACGGTTTGGGACTTCACTTTTATTTAAGAGGAACCTAAATTTTTATTCGATAATTGAGTAGTTCCAGTACGTAACTTTAAATGTATGTTATAAGGCCTACGAAAACGGCCTGCGAGTTGAAGATCAGGCTTCTAGGTAAGTTAGTTCAAATTTAGCGTGATTTCGTTCCGAGATGACTACATGAACCTAATACTTGGCCTGTTCAGCTAGAATCGACAATAACTCTCTAGAAGAGGTTGATGCTAAGAGCGAACTATCAACGAAACGCGGTCGTTACTTTAGAACAATGAATATTAGTAAGATTTGGTAGTAATAATTAGATCGCAAGAAGTGATTACAGGTAGCAACAGAGGTCCGGTGTCAGCACTTTTAGTGTGATTATGTACTTGCCGCTAGTCTTTATCTTCTTCCATCTCTTATCCAAGTCATTGACTTTGCCTAGCCCGAAATGTCCAAGTCTGGTGTTACAGAATTCGCCCAGCCAACAAGGTGGCGCTTTTTTATTGCCAAGTGTTCTGTCCTATCAATTTTAATTTCCCAGTAAGAGGAAAAGATAGTAATCCATTGGCATGAAATATGGACGACATAATGGGTACAAAATGACAACCCCTTGCAATAACTACTGTAAAGACTTTTCTCGTGTATATCCTAGCATTGTCGTGGGGAAGAATGATTTTGTCTTGTTTGTCGATTGTTTTTTGTCAGATAGGGTCGTTTACTTAAAAAACTGAGGTGAATTGCATGCTTCAGATCTACTTTTATGTTTAGCGAGCTGTATTGAAGCAGATCCTTTTCCTCGCTTTGCACAGCACAGATAACCAATTAGATTTTGGTAGACCCTTGACTTTACGAAAAGTGAAGTATGGTACGTGTCAAAAATAGTTTTTTTTATCGTAGGAATGCTCACCTTTAGAACCTAAATTCGAAATTACTTTTTTTTTTTACTAAGCATCTAGAATACTTCTGACTTATAAGAGCGCTCTCAAGTAATGTATACTGTCATTATGTTCCACAGTTGTATCAAAGAGTAAACAAACCGTGCCGACCTAAAAAGAAAAACAAATATTTCCAAAATCACTAATATATTCTTACCAGTTTAGTGCTAACAGCTAAAGACAAAAGAATACATTTTGTTCCTCTCTCGCACGAGGTATTCATCAGAGTGAAAGTGCTCAAAGGCTGTGGCCTCTTGGGAAAATTATGGAACCTAAATAGAGACTGCGTCACACACATGATTTATAAAATATGGCGTGCGCTGAGTCGACACGCTGAGATACAAGAATTAAACTACAGTAGATTTAATAACATGTGTCCGGATACTTGCTTATTTACAAATTCGATTACGAAAATCGAAGCATCTCTGAGTACTCCGGAGTAATACAATGGCCGGATTCAATTTTTATAAAGTTTTGTTCACCTAACCCGAGTTTCTAGAATGAGCTTTATCCGGGAATGAAACTGGTCTCAGCGGATTTTTATGATCTTTCGTTCCAAAATTCTAAGTTAACCTGCACAAAACCGCAGCCAAAATTTGTGTGCCATGAAACTGTGAATCCTAAAAGTGAATATTCAGCCCCGCCTTCTTCGCGCGTCTACCACAGAAACAAAGCTTTCTGGGGAGTCAAAAAAGGACTTCGTATAAGAAATTTTATTACAAGAAACAATAATAAAATTTGCAAATAAAAAATGGAATCAATATGTATGCCGAATGATAAAAAAAAGTTAGTCTCTTGGTAGAGTTTTATAGTGAAAGTAAAATTTTGCTTTGATGGACTAGATAATATTTTTCACAGGAACGTATACATTACCATCAATGGATTCTCTGTCCATTGGTAGAGAATACATCCTACAGTACCTCACAAGTCTATATGCATATACACGCCGCGCTTAGACAGCATGTCAAATGTATCTGCACTTTAGTATTACGAAATACGTCATTATTCTACTATTTCGTACGTATTATACTAAATCCACGTAATTGGGCTGTGGAGACACCATCTCAAAAAGAACTTGGAGCTCGCTGATCTTAGAGGGCTAGGAGGTCGTCTCTAGCTTGTTCGCGTTTACCCATGCTCCAGACCCGGCAAACCCCTATGTTTCTCATTATCCTCTTTCTCCCTCATAATGAAGGGCGTGTGCTTTTTCTCCCCGTTTGTAACCACCGCTGCGGGCCGGTACAAGACGGGCTAGATGATACTCACTGGTACGGCCGCCGTCGCTGAGCGATCAGCGACCCGGTGGTGTGCGACTTAACGTCAAAGCCCCTAGGCTTATCTTCATCTCGTGCTCGCTAAGCCGCTACATGCATTACGCGCTTGAACAGATGCTCTATGTGCTAGCCTATAACCCTAAAAGCAGAGCGTGAGGTATGCACGGCTCATACCGTACGACGACCTATGCACTGCCTTCTTTGTCCTAACAGTACTTTTACTCTTTTCGTATTACTAGACCATTCTGTTGTAGTGTATTCATAGCTTAAATATAACCTTAGAAGTTTATAAATTTTACCTTAATATCGATTAGACAAAGGAAGTAATTTACCAGTATGAAAATTGTGTTGCATATCAATTTATGTCATAATGCGCGCATAAATAAAGCTAGGTGGCCTTTGCTAAACGAGTAGTGTGAGGGTTTAAAGCGGGTCTAATATAACTCCCGTAAAACGCCTAGTTTTGTATCCAGAAATAACAATGCTCATAATTACTTATACTTCTTATACTTAATATCTAAAAATATGTATACGTAAATACAAATATATGTAAGCTAAATAATGGGGTACGTTTTTCCTCAAACAATAGTCGAACAAGCTCGGCTTATACTAAATTTTAAATAAAGAATATTTTAATAAGGTGTTATTCATAAAATTAACATATCTGTATACGCTTTTATTGTAGTGAAGTCACATATTGCTCTGGTATTTTTGACTTTATGATGTTACCTTTCAATGGAACAGATTTTCGTATATCTTTCGTACTGAAGGTATTCGTTTCGACCTTTGAGGGACACGTGTTTGGCTTAAAGGAACTACCAAATTAATATACTTCCAAACCTTCGTAGCGGGCTATAGAATATGCGCCTTTTGCTGACCAACTTACACATATTGAGAAAATGCCATATTTCATAAACAAGAACCGATTCTGACCATAATGGTTTATTCAAGAAAGCAATTCGAAATAAGCAAACATACATTACAATAGTTATTTATTACATATTACTATCAGGTGGCTCTATAAAAAAATTGTCACCCTGCTCAGTTTATATTACATGCTACTCTTTGTTTTGTTATACGCCATGATTACATGATGTGCAAAATGAATTTAGTAACGTTTAACTACGTTTTAGATAACACGCAAGTACCTGTAACTGTTTCTTACGCTAAATAAATTCATCTATTGTAAATTATTAACTATCTATTTATATATAACTATCTATTTAATATTAATTCTGTTGCAGCGTTATTACATAAAATTCTCTTGAAATCTGTTCAAAAACGATACAGCATCATTTCTTTCATCATTATGTTGGGAAATTATGTACGATGTATTTGTGCGACAGGAACCCCTTGTTTTAAGTTTTCGTGATTTCTTGAGGCCGCTCACATTATAATGATTAAGGTCACGACCCTTGAGCTTCGGAGAGGAGACGTGTCTGACATATGCACTAAAAAGAGCCTCCTCAAGAAGCCTCCTAAAACAGCGATGAGTAAGAAGATAATGAGTATTTTAATTTCTTCGAATACGTGAAAGGCCATGGTCGTGCAATTACATGAGCAAATATGGTCTATATATATGTGCATCACTGGCAAAATATTTTCAGATCGTTGCAGATTCTTTATTTCACAGCTGTTTAAGCAATAGGGGATACGCAAACGATTACAACAAAGAGCGGAGGTAACTGCGACACCCCAGTACCATCCCTACAATTTTTACAACACCCTGTTACAAACATATCACAGGATATAATATTCCAATGATCTATCTTCAGCGTTTACTATCTTATCTAACTAATCGACAATTCTTTGTTGCACCTCTTGAATATGCCCCGTGTGCATTTCTGCATCTCTGCAACCGAATAATTCTCTTCAAACTTCATGCTAACAGGCCTGAGGAGCAATAGCGATCGTAAATTTGTCGCTCATCGCAAAGATTTCTTTGCATACAGATCACGTCGTATATAAGGTATGATACAGCGTCATTTCTTATTTTGACGAAGTTAGTAAGACAGATCGTTAGTGCTTTGAGACAAAATGTAAACATTAGGTTGGCATTTACAAGCTATTTACAATTTAAAGCTCAGAAGGCTTAACAACACCTCACACGAAAATTGTTAGGTGCCACTCTGTGATTGCCCCGATATATATAAAAATAACCATGATACGCTTCATTCAAAGATTTTTTGACAACGATGAAACATGCCACACTTCTTACCTGTGGTTTTTTGTAGATGTTTTCGCAAAATATTTTCAGATCTGGTATTGAAAATTGGTGTTATCAAATTTAGAAGATACATGTTAAGACGTTCCAACATTTGCTTATCAGTTATGTTAAATTCTCTTAAAGAACTAATGGAGTTTCTCGCTTAATACACTAACATTTGAAGGCTGCGTTCTGCGCATACACTCCCAACTTCCTCAAATTTCTAGTGTCTTACTAAACTTAGACAGCATATGAATTCTACATGTGTTACAAATGGCTTAACAGATATCCTCAATAGTCTGATAAACATAGTTCGGTTTTTTAGAACAAATTTGCTTAAGACTTAATGCTAGCAGCAAGTATTATATCTCTCATTGCATTTTAAAATAGCTGTCACTGCTATCCCGAATTCATTTTTCTTCTTTTTGTAGCGTCAACTTAACGAGCTTTCGCGATTTACGCGCCTAAATATAGAACAGAACACTTTTAAACCGATTGTTTTGTATCTAATCTGTTCGTCCACCCTAGAAAGACTTCCCAAGAATATTATGCAGTAGCAAGCTGTCGACTTTAGCGTTCTCAGCATCACTTGCATATAACTTTATTACTGCATATAACTTAATATCGATGGGCCACACATGTACATTGTTGAATTCATGTACAAAATACACGTGAGGGATTCCAGAATTGTACCTTGAGGTGGATGTGGCGGTATCTAAATATTTTTCATTAACCCTTATACGGAAGACGCGGGCGCTAAGACGGCTTCAGATTCCCCAAGCCATCACCGTCATCGAAGTGGGTAGGCATCATGAGAAGGTGTGACTCGTTCGAACGGTTATGCCGAAACACTAGGGCATGTTGATGACCTGCGCCTGTTCGAATTGCGTCTTACAGCTGCAGATCGGTGCTTTGTCTTGGTTTGCAAGCGAGCTTAGCGCCAAGTCTCAATTCTTGCTCATTAGCGTTCTTGTATATGGCCGCATAATTGAAGCTTTATAACGGTTTACAGGCTATGGCAGTTAGTGACATTATAGTGACAGATACAGTTTGTGATTAGCAAGTGTAATCTACAATCTTTTTTTGTATTAAGAATGCTATGCTTGTTCGAATTATATCTGGAGTTTAAACACTTCCGATAGATTGCCTGAAAATACGATTTCAAGTAAGCGCTGAGTATTTGTCTTTTTTTTTTTCAATATTATCCGTTGTCTCCTTTTCAGTTCATTTTGCTCAATTAGTCGTTAACGAAATTAATTACGAATCGCTTTCAGGTCATTGCTTCCCAAAATACTCATTGTCTTCTGATCGCATCATTAATTTGTAGGCCCGCTACCTTATGCTGATTACATTCTTTTTCTTGAGATAATGTAACTGAGATATTATGTTCACTAATAGTGAGCTATCCGTTAATCGACGTTCATATTTTTTGCTTGCGCGGCACGTGTACATAAATTAGCTGACGAAATAGTTAGCATTGGTCTTCGTACATGTCGTCCACATTCTCGCAGTCGTTAAAAACAGCCCCAGTTCGTTCGGTCTGGATTAGATTCTATTGCAGGATAATTCATTTTTGCATAGTCGAGCCTTTGAGATTATGTTACTTCCGTTGTGTATAAGTCCGGAGATGCAGAATTTTTGCAGATCGGATTGAAAAGCACTTCGACATCCGACAAGCCGTCAATATGTAATAGTGATAAGCAATAAGGCGATGTAAAAAAAAAGATGTCATGTTTGCAGTACATATAGTAGAATCCATAAATACTACTAGTTCATGATCGACGTTAGGAATACTGTTTCCTTGCCGTCTTCTGTACTTCCTATGTCCATCGCATCCTAATCGATGCGAGACACATTTGAAACAACCGAAATAACTGCTAGTATTAGTAATTATTAGTCATATCTTTTTCATTGTTCTTAATTCTTCCGGTTAGTGTCAGCATAGGGTCTATAAACCTATAGTTATATTTGCAGGCTAAAAGTAGAGATTAATCCTAGTGAGAGTGTAGTGCTATAAGCACCGACTTCGGGCGAAAAGTATCTTGAATCAACGTCGGAACACGGCATTCTATGTTTTCTCAACGTAACAACTGCTCCACTATGCAATGTTCTGCCACTTTGTCAACCTAGCTAAATTTACCTGTTTTCATGAAAACCATGTTTCTGTCACTAGACCGATATCTATTTTCAGGTATTATTAATATCTACAGTCCCATTCTTGCGGCGTGAATTCGACACACGCAAATCATATTTAGATCCATTTTTATAACTAGCCCGCGGATACCCGGTCTGTCATAATTTCTTAGTTACGTTAAAATGTTTTAAAAACAAATTTCAACCTAGAATCCCACACATTTGACACAGAGCGTCTAGAGGAAGATTGACTATAGTATCTAGAAGGCAATATCCAATTCGACAATTTACGTGTCCCATTCTGCACTCAAGACCACCAATTTCTCCTCCTGACATTTCCTTCTCAAAAACGCAAGTGACATTTCCACCTGTAACAATGTAGATATCACTAGTGGCGTACTGTATATATAATATTTCCCATATTGTACTCCTTACCGCTGTCACAGACGACGTCTATGTATTTCGACTGCCCCTCCGATTTGGAATTGCTGTTAATAGCTGTGTCGCACCATACATTAGCTCTTCTTCCACTCCCAGGCACATTCGAATGTTTAGTGTCAGCCTTTTAATTCAGCTTCTATAGGTCATCCCCCCCCCCCCCCCCCCGATCTCGTTCCATTTTCGTTCCTCCACACTTTAATGGTGGTCTTGGCCTTGGCCATGACCATGGCCTGGTTCATATTATTGTCCAAGAGTAGCAAACACCTTTTGTCCGCTGGAAAGCCTCACTTTTTTGATTTGGCCCAGGAACACTTCTGTCGAGACTATACTGTGTCATATATGTATATGCTCAGCTCAGCTTGATCGCCAGCTCCCACATACAGTTTTTCTTGTGTCTCTCTTCTTCGTCAACTGCAAGGCCGTGTCTCCCCAAATAGGTGAAGCATATAGAGCTGTTGATTTCACAACCAAAACTAGAAGCGTGCGTCTGCTAGGCAAGATGCCAGTCAGGTTCAAAGCAACCCATTGTACTTTAGCCAAAACATTTCACGCAAGTCGGGGTGTCGAAGATAATCATAAAATAGTTTTCCCGCCATTACAAATTTTTTTCGGCCTGTTTTGAGTGTCAATTGCAGATGGTGATTGTGTTCCACCCACTACTACTCCTAAGGTTAATTTCCCCGCTATTACAATTTTTGTCCCATCCTTTCGACCAATGTTAGGCGTCAACTGTGGGTTAACGTGATACATCCACTGCTACTCTTTCCCAAGGAGTTATTGGCAGCGTCCTGCAAAACGTTTTCTTTTTTGGCGGTTACCACTTATATAATGCCCAGTTATAATGACGACACACGGAAGATAAACTGTGATACACCTTTTTTCGTAAGTGCATCTTCAAAGTTTCCCAGTTCTTACTAATTAAATTACAATTAAAATTATAATTTAAAGAAAATTCAGATGAGAAGGATGCTTGCCCTTTAATATATCACTGGAAAACATTCATTTGCTGAATGAAAAGTCATGAATCAGTCTTTAAAAGAGGGTCGATCACTCCATCCGATATTCCGTCCGGACTTGGGGTCCCTCTTAGTGAAAGTCGTAACTTTTTCAGTAACGATCCTGTGCGGAAGACCCCAGCCACCATTTCGTACCGTTTTATTAAGTTCTCTCCACACGTCACAATGAAACTAGTTCTTAGAGATTTTTGCATGTGAATGCGGATCTTCTTCGACTTTCTTTTGTCCTTCGATTTCGCTCCACTTTTTTGACGTCTGACGCATGATCTCCTTGCTTTAACGGTCTCTTCATTCCATCAGTATTCAAGCGTGTGCTTCTCCATGTTGAACCTAAACCCGTGTCGATTTCGCTTTCCAAGAGACTTAACTTGCGCATTTGCATGAATATTGGAGTTCTCTCCTGGTCCTCTTGCCCTTCCTGTCTATATTTTGCTCCAGCCGCGCGAAGAAAATATTGAACTCTCAGTAAAGATTTTTTTATTTGGAGAAAAATAACAGCATTAGAGCATCGAAAACCTGTGCCGCGCTCTATTTTTTCTGCTAGCGGTTTTTCAATCCTTGTCTGTCTACCAGGCTTTTGGTCAGCATAGTGATGTGAAGTCCACGATGTTGTACGTGCCTGTAAACCTTTACTTGGTTTTCGAAATAGTCATGCGCTTATACCTAAATTTAAACTACAAAATACCTAAATGCTCCATGGTGCATTCCATCAGACGGGTAGTTACCTTTAACATGTAGAACTAAAAGGACCTGTAACTGTTGAAGCGAACTGGCTTAACTTTGTCGTTGACAGAGAGCTTTATAGAGCATTTATATAACCAGAGACGTCAAGTTAAATACGATCATTTTTGTTACTATCGGAACATGCTTGTCCTGCCGGCGTACAGAGGTTTTGACTCACGCTCGTCTCGGGCAAGATTCTATTATTTTCAAAAGTTAAATAGTGTGTGGCACAACCTCAGGCACCATCGTAAGTGTCTTGCCACGTATGAACGAATTCGCAGTAATCGACCCACACAAGTACGTTTCTCACCATTATGAGTCACATTGTGTTTCATTAGTTGTGAACTACGAGGCCGGTTATCACGGAGCGGTTGCGGCCGTTCACTCTGCCCAAGAAATCTTATACTTTCTTCTAGCGATAAATCTGTTGTCAAGGGATTAATGAAAAGAGACTTACGTGGCTTCATGTACACTCACAACAGTTTATCCCCTCTTTACTTCTGCCCAAAATAGCACATTATATGTCGGCGTATGGTTTTGTCTACGCTTGGATAATTCTTTTGACCAAACTTCCGCTAATCATCGCAGGACTGGTCGTGACTTTCTTGGATTTCTTCTTAAATGCAAAAATGCTCCAGTGACCAAGCTTCTTCGGAAAGAAACAATCGTATAGCTACTTATTGAAGCTCCATGCCATATAGTTAATTTCCATACACGCTATTCGAACCACACTCAGCATGCCCTCGTAGATGTTGCGCTTTTTGTATCATTTAGTTGGTCGATCACGTAGCCTCACCCAGCCTCTCAAATGTTTTAACTTACGTCCTCGATCGGACACCACCGAACACCAACTCCGAAAATTCCGCCCAACTCCTTAGTCGACCTACCACAGCGTCCAAATTACTATCTACCCCGCCGCTGTCATCAAAATGAAAAAAATTGGATTAGTTTTGTCGTTGACTTGCGAGAACAAGGAATGAATGCACAGCAATTGTCTTTACATATACAATACAATACACATATAGTGGCTATATATTATACTCAAGCCCTCATTTATTTTGGACTATTTTGAACGAAAATCTTGCATGAATAAAAAAAATACGGAATCATTGTACATCATGGCTTTCATTCACAAGTCAAACCACAAAAATATGTATTTGTGATAGACCGCAAATATACTTACAAAGACAAAGTATCTGCAGACCAATATGAGGATTCCGACATTCACCATATTGTGATGCGCAAAACAAGTCTCAGGAAAAATGAAAAGGAAAATCATTCATTCTATCGTTACTTTGCTAAATAGCTAAATTAGTGCCTACATTATCGGAAATGCTCACTCTATACTTGACATCATGACTTACCTCTTGTATAAAGTAATAACGTTCAATTTTCGGTAGTTTCGTCAATGCGTTTACCTGTTCTCTCGATTAGGATTGTGCATCACCTTCAGTAAAAATGAAATGAAAATGCCACAAAAAACCCAGTCTATATGTGTGTGTCATATCTCTGCTATTTACCATAGTGAAAAAATCACTTCAACCTACTAGATAAATAGTAGGATCAATACCTTTATAGGCATATATACAGGTAAAAAAAATTCTGTCGTCTATCATAATAAATATTATTGTCAGTTAGTTTTTTTCTAAAAAATTATAGCGTGCAATGATTGCTTAATCAAAAAATACATTTTTTACTCAAATACAATGCTGTATTATTATTATTATTATATATTACTAAGGTATGTTTTTCTCTATGGAAATAATAATAAAAATATAATATTAAAAACCATTTTCTATAAAATGGATAACGTCTAATAGTGACTGAAAGAGTAAACGTTTGGAGATGTATGGCGATCGTTCTTTAGTTGAACTGAGGGAAGCTGTCGAATGCACCGATCGCCTGATAGAATCCATGAGTTTTAATCGCTATGCCACTAATATACAGTGCCGTTTGTACGCGTTGCAATCATTCTCTGGGTTATTATGTGATTGCTTAGTTTGAAATCGGCCAATGATACCTTAATGTCAATAGAGTCCTGTTGCAATTTTTTTAGTTGAAATTTATGGTTATAAAGATTCGATTAGCTAGCGAATGGCATTAGCTTTTCTGGTAAACCATGCTTCGGATTTGGGTTAGAAGTTTAAGTAGACATAATTCCGATTTTAGCATCGCGTAGTATCTCTACAGAACTACTTACGATGAGGCCACATTGGATTCGAGTATGAATGTAAGAGGTGGTATTGTTTTATGTTTGATCTCCGAGGGCATACTCGACTGCTTAGAAGTGTACGGTGTCATATTGCACATTGAACTGTATCTAACATGATTTACAGTATAATCATGTTCCTATTTGTGGTTTTGGTGTATACTATGGCTTTCCATATTTATGATAAATAGAGGTGAGAGTAAACATAACTGCATATTTCCTCATAAACGACATTCAAGTCTAAGAAATTGGCGTCGATGACATCTTAGTTCACGTGTATGCTAGTGTTCTGCATTGAAATTGTAGATTATCAGTTACGTGCTTGCACGTATAGTCCCCAAAATATACTCCAGTATTGTTTTTATACAGTTGTCTACAGTCTCGTATTCTTCCCATAGAATACAAGGCGAAATATGGTATTATGAGGTGCGAAGTGGTAATTTCTTGATAATCTGAGGGCAGTTCACATAGGTTGTAATACTACGAGTACCCTATTGTGCGCATCGCTTTCAAAGCACAAAAAAAGTATTTGCATAGTTCGTCCCAACTAATTCCAACGAAACTAATTCCACAATAATGCAAATATTTGCAATCTATAGCGCGTTGCTCTCACTTGCAAAGAACACTAAAAAACTTACACCAGAAACTTTACTTAGGTAGCACTACGTAGCGACTACACTCAATTAATTAGGCGCGCACAGTGATCTACGCTGGTTTCCTTGCTAGAGCTAGAATAGCAAAAGAGAATTACAATAACACTATTCGAAGAGTGGCTCAGAACTCCACTCTTCAAGAAGGGGCTCAGCTCAATCGACATAAGAAACTTTCTTCTGCATGGAAGTGAGCCCCCGTCTTTGCAAAGACTAAGTCAAAAATAAACTTTGCTTCCTATGGCTTAATAACTAACCAATCCGCAAGAGCAATTTTGAGGCTCATTTTCCGTCCCTAAACATGATTTGTCGTTCTGGTTATAGTCGATATTTGTAGAAACATAGCATAAATGAACGTTAACTGCACAGTTTTGAGTAAGGTTCAACGACAAGAAAAAATAATTCAACGAGGTTACATTATGGTACGTTGCTAACAACGCCGACCTCGAATCTGAGAGATGCTACAGTTAAACTACTGGAAATGAATGCCTGACATTTTGTTGTATATGTATAAGCATATGTATCAAGCTGTATCAGGTTGAGTAAATGGGTGTCTACAAATAAAGTGTTCAGCTGGTTTTCTCTCTTTTCCCTTGTAGCAGCTTTATAACATGTAGTTATATTTGTCGACCAAACCTGTCCATATTTTTTATTTTTATATATAGTTTTCACAAGCCGATGTACCGAACACATTATACATGGTTTGGCTGAACAATCACGCGTTCTGTGGTGAACATTCAAGTGACTGTGTATGTTTTTTATTTCCTATAATAGCTAAAAGATTAAGCTGCAACTACGTATCGTTAAATCATAAACAGTTCTTTAGGAAATATATGCGGGTAAATCATACAAGTTTGTCAAGAAAAAAAGCGAAATAAAAAAAGGAACCCCATGCTACTTTCAAACAAGTGATGACTACTTGCACGGCAATGACTAATTTCAACTGTAACATCATCATGACAGAACAATATATATATTCTAGTATTACATATAACACATTCCTATTTGGAAATTCTCTTTGCATACGACCAACTGCTAACCTATTAGTCAAGTTACTTCTCCAGTACAATAACCCTGCTTTTTCTTCATGTACATTAAGAAAGTAATTTCGCAAGTGTTCATAAATATATCATGGTTTCATCTTCACTCAAGGGAAAACCTAGGCATATAGCAAAATTTCTATAGGACATCATGATGAACATTTACACGTATGGAAATTTGTCACTGTTCTTGATGGTAACGAAAAATGCGCTTTGAATAGAAACCGTAAGTCACTTTAATAAGAGCTAAACACTAGAGGATAGATCAGGTTCAGCTTTTAGCTAATGAAAAACCTTTTTTTTAAATACCATATGAACAAATTCGGCAACGGCTACCAAGGAGGATAAAAAAAAAAAGAACTGGTGCACGGTTACATTGTGCTGCGGTTTCACGGAGACACCAAACTACAATTTATATGTGCAAGCTTAAATCCTAATTCTAAATGCAGATCCGGAATTTAATCAATTAGAATTGAGACATATAGCTCATAGTTCATATCAGACAGCCTGCTTCCCCTGCATGAAAGATAATCCGTGCTGAGATAGGCACCCAAGCCATACACCGAAAGTATACGGCGAAAGCGCACATCCTATATACAAGGGATGTTTTCCAGAGAAGAGGTTTTTTCTAGTTACAAAAAGGTCGGATAGCATCAAGATAATGAAACTACATCGCGATGAATTGTTTCATACAACACAGCTTCCGAACACTTTGAATTCCCACCTCAACATGGAAATATGCTCACAAATTGATACGTGACATTACTAAAATGCATTTAAGAGAAAATACAAAAAATATTGTAAAGTAGATAAAATCGAACAGTACCGCAATCGGTACATAGGATCATATCAAACAATTGTCGAAATGTAAAACTTTTGGATCCATGATCGATATCTTCCCGTTGAACGATTACATTTACGTCTATCGCAAGAACAGTATGTTTTTCAAAAAGTACTTCTATACAACTACCAGGAAATATAGAAAAACTAACAATATTATGGCATTCATTGCTCTTTGTAATCATAGTGAATTCGCGAAAACACTACTCTACGCCAATGGACCTTATCTCTATAACTAGGCTAATAACAAAAAGCAAAAGGAAAATGGGCCTAGAAGTTCCAAATTTTCGACCCTATTAGCAAAAAAAAGCTTTCGTGTCTCTACAAATTAAATCCACGTTGGAAGAAATCTGCTATTTGAAATTATTACTTCATACCCAAATTTATATTGTCCGATTTACTAAAACGCATGAAGGTATCTACCTTGCGGCATTCAAAGGAGCTTGCTTAATCAATAAACTATTTTTTGACGATTGTTGGCAGAGGACTATAGAGTACGCCCAACAAACCTAAATGCCTCTGGAAATTTGTGATCTTTATGGTGCTTATGTTAATAGTAATAGCAGTCGCCATCGAAAAACCGCAAACCATGAAAGTTTTTCAAGAATATAATGGCACAAAACTGCTACCGTGAAAACTGGTTGTCGAGGAACAACTTGACTCCTACTGGCGCTATATTTTGGTGTGAAATTGGTGAAAACCCATTTGAGGGTTTGTCTCGCTCAAGTTACAGTGAAGTTAAAATGTGTTTTGAGCTACTTTTTAGACTGCTTTTTTGAGTAGTTTTTAGAAAAAATACCACGATCGAAAAGTTTTTTCTACGCAAAGTACCACTTGGTCTCTGTTAATGATTTAAACCAGTAAGTATATCTTAGCGAGCTGAATAAAAGTATAATTGTCTTATATTTGAAATAGATGTTTGAAGGAAACGGGCTAAAAACAATTGTGGTAAAACAATTTTGCATTTAAGTGACATTGGGGTAAAAATGTTTAACAGGGAAGTCTATGTAGGAGCTATTTATTCGCAAGCCACGGACTTTAGCACACTGAATAAAAATGCGATACATATTTATATTTAAAAAAAAAAAAAAAAATTGACTGAAAGTTGTAAAAACTCTATTTATCGTATCAGTTTACCTATGTAAAATTGGCGTGAAAATGCGTTCCTTGCGGTCTTTTGAACAAATTTTTAATACATATTAAATTAAATTGGTATATATAGACTTCACTTTTTTAGTTCAGGGAAAATTACCAAAATAAAATTTTTTAAATTTTGGTGACATTTCAGAAACAGAATCTCTATGCTATCTAATATATGTAACTATTTATTTACAAAAAAATGTTAAAAAATTAAAAAAATTCGTAAGTCTTAGTGATGTCCTAGAAGCAGAGCCAAACATAAACTGAAACCGTAATGACATGTTATCATATCTTCAAATCAGAACAAAAAAAGAAATATAAAAATTCTTAGGGGGGAATTTCCTTTGTTTCCATACCGTTTTCCCCACTCTCACACCAAAACGCAGACAAAGAAAGAAATAACGACTACTTTGTTACGGTTCAGCAACATATCCCTACAGAATATAGCTTTCTAATAATAACGTATGTAGTTAGGAAGCTTTCCTTTAAAACAATTCGTTAAACATATGTTTACTTCTTTACTAACCGTAAACGTATTTTTTCCCAACCATGCACTAAAATCTCATCAGTCCCTCTATTTCGGTGAATTACATTATTACTGTGAATTTCTTTCGGATTGTTGTTGAACAGGTCAATCAACGTCATGAGGCCGTAGTAATGTTTGCCGTTATTGTGATTCCTTGTGTCAGCAAAATATACAATCACGAAACAAAAATCGATTACTTCCGAGTTATGGGCTTCCTTTAAGGTCTCCTACGTCCATGATGAAGTTCAGTTTTTAAATAAAGAAACCTGTTTTCTCTTTCATTGATGTTTAGAAGCTGGACGTCACTGGTTAGTGGTACAACATTAATTGGCAGGGAAATCATTCCCATCAAGCTCATCCATGATTTTAAACTGACATGACCATAATACAGAATACAGCACGAATAAGAATTATTTTTTTGCTAAATATATAGACACAGTAATAGTGATTTTTATAAACGATTATCATTTAGCGGCCGAGTTGTTGTTGCTAATGTTTTAAAATTATTATTTCCGAAGGTCTTAATTATTCGCATTTTAATCAAGGAAACCCAGTCAACTTTCTCGGTAAACATTTGACTGGATTACTTTTGATTTGCTAAATGAACCTTTACGCTAGTAGCAGATTTATGACTATTGTCTAACACAAGATTACTTTCTCATATCAAAGTTGCATAGAAACAATAATTAAAAAACGTTCGTTGAAGCTCTATCTAAAAATAGTGCTGCTCAAAATTTGTACACAACACATTAATCACAATAATGGTGAACTAAACTTAATAGGTAAACACAAGCTTTACTGGAATAAAAAAGCAAATCGTATATTAATCCAAGTCTACACAGAAATAGAATGTGTAAAGGCATCATGACAAATATGAGATTGTATTACCATCACGATATGAGCGCCTAAAAGTCGGTTGATAGATCCCTTTTCATTGAGGCAGCACGTTGAGGTTCACCAAAACAATCGTCCGCATGTCACGTTATTTATCAATATTTTGGTTCATTCGCGTCCAACGTGAGCGCTAACTCTGTAAACAGTGGGCCATAAAGCAGGTCGTCTTAAAAAATGTAGGATCAGGTCGTCCTCACCATTCCGCATAATGGAGCCTTTCTGTATCATTTGTCATCCAAATAGTGATAGTGGCTACTGAAGCGATTCTTTAAAAATAGACGTAGCGACAATCCTTAAAAAAATCTTCGATCTTTAAAAGACATCGCGATAATCAGGTAGGTCACTACCACTCGACCCATAGCCATTTCAACCCTTAACTTTTTATCTTTTACTGCGCTACAACACGCTACAATTTGACCTAATGTAATAATTATATGAAGGCTTCATCTTATATTTTCGTTTAATATTTTTTAGCATGATCGTTTGTTTAGTAAATAGGCCTCCAGTCGATGCCGCGTGGGCTCAGATACAACATCATCATCATATTACTCGATATTACTGTGCGCGATTTCAATTCTAGTATTTTATTATTATTATACGTTGCTAAGCTTTGCTTTGTGTCATCTATTTCCGGCATCTAGGTTCTTTATTGACAGCAAATGCTTCTTCATATACGGTGATCAATTCTATTTTAAGATCGATATATTTTATTATGATGTGTTCTATTCCTTATCTGAGAAGAACGAAAAAATGTACTTTATTCATGTTTTGAGATATATTACTAGAACGCGAATCTAAATGCAAAAGCCTTCACGAATTATTAGCTGGAGATATCTGCTTTTGCACCACACCAAGTGATTAGATTAGCGCTGGTCAATGACTTTCAATTACATTGTGTTCATATTTCAGTTCGAATTGGTAAAACATACCCGAATTCTTCTTCAATTTAATAAGAGTTTTGATATAACACTAGTTAAAAATATTCCTGTACTCAATTACACCTCAGTTGGCCACCTTTATATGTTACCTGACTGAAATATTTCTTGCTGTATTGTGCTTTGATACAATTCGTCATGCATTGTACCTGTTGTACGTTGCAATAGTAGTTTTTCTGCCTTTTCAATAGACTAAGCTACTTAACTGAATTTATTTACGCTTGAGCAAACAGCATTCCGCTATGTATAAACGCGCTACGTATGAACAAATTACT
This sequence comes from Varroa destructor, assembly GCF_002443255.2. Lineage (NCBI taxonomy): Eukaryota > Metazoa > Arthropoda > Arachnida > Mesostigmata > Varroidae > Varroa > Varroa destructor. The sequence continues at coordinate 20,991,312 of NW_019211457.1, read as the reverse complement.
GATATGTCCCGTCAGTTTCAAGCAGCCTAGCAAGTTTTAGACAAACACAGACGCAGCTTCTAGCGTTTTCATATCGTTCCAGCCGGATCTACGAGCCGCATTACTGCGGCAGTCGGTAATTTTGGCTTACATGATTGGCTTCGTCTACATGTCTACTTGCGATTTCTCCAAGGTTCCTTATCGAGCTGTATCGCTTCGGGCATGAAGATTCATTCTTCTGTTCTTAGTTGTGAAACTTTTTAATGTTTATTTCTTTTTGACGAAGTTTTGATATATTAGCAGAGTGTAAGCCGGGCTGTCGATCTTTCTTCGCCGATAAGACTGGCGACGTTCTAACGAAGCCCTGGACCATGATCAGACAGTATAAAATGTTAACTTTTGAGTCAACAAGCGATGCTGAAAGTCGTATCGTCGAAATGATACAATGGTTTCTGTACTCTTACGACTAGGCTAGCTAAGGAAATAGCTCTTCATCTACCCGGTCAGTTGAATATAATGCTGGTCATAACCTTCAGTATCTGTGCAGAGCATTTATCTGGAAATTGTCTCTGTTTATCACTGTTAAAGTGGGAGCCTGCCCGCTGCGTATTAGCTGCTGTCGCCGCTATTCAAATTATTCAATTTTCGCTTTCCCGATAAGCCCTGTGCTGCTGGTTCCTTCAATTACTGTGAAATTAAAGGCACCAGAACGGGCCAATTGGCAGTTGTCTTGGGCGTCAATATTAGCGCGAAGCTCTTCCTAAATTCTTTGTCGATCTTCTGGCTTTTACATTTTCAAGCCTTGAGGCTTTCTTAGTATTTTGTACGCCTCCTTAACACCTTTATACTGGGTGCATGCCATAGTGCTGACGGCATGGTGATCTCTGCCGCACGAGTAATACTATGGTAACTCGCTTGCATACTTTTCACAAAACGGCCCTCTTTGTCGCATCGGTAGAATTCTCCTTGGAAAACCTTGCCACGTTGTGTCACTGCTCTCCGATTCGCAGCATTTTTCAAATACTTTAGACGGCAACGTAGCTAAGGGCAACGTAGATCGATCCACCTCGTCATCCTTCATCTCCTCCAGTCTAATTATTGTTTCCTTAAACATCTAAACTTAAAAGAGAAGTGTACGCACATAATGAGGATATGTATGAACTTTCACTTTTTCTCATTGGTTTTCACCCATTTATCTGACGAACAAATCGTTTGAATGTTTTGTCAAATCACTTTCCTCTCTAAAGCAATTGCTTTCTTACACTTTCCGATTAGAAGTTTTCTATGAAAGAATGACCTGTGGTTTGGCTAGAGAAAAAATCTATTTTCCGCCTTGTCTCAGACTCGAAACATTTGTATCCTCCACAACGTCTTGGTATGATCGCATCAGATACACGATGGTAATTAGCCAGATACGGAAAAGCTGGTAAAAGAAAAAATTCTGAGCGGTCTTTTTAAAAAAAATTGGCAGTGGTACTCATAGAGAGAGGGGTTCACCTTGAAATCCGAAGTAGACTGCAACCAGAGGCAAAACTAATTTGTTCGACGGTATAACGCAATAGACAGTGCTGCTTTTGCATGAAGTCTTCCTTCAAGCTCCGTCATTCTTGGTGATCTTTAAAGCTTTCAACATCATATGTCCTTACACATTAATGTACAATACAATATACGATAGCTCTCTGGGCAAAGATCCCCATCCTGAATCTCATTTTAAATACCGTAATCACTCGAAAAGAAATTAAGATCTCTTTAATGAAGAACGAAGAAGACATATACAATGTGGTGTATTCAAAATAAGGAACACTTTGATAAGCTGTTTATCGTAGCAGTCATGTGTTTACCCACTACTCCTTATACCACAAGAAGGCCAATTTCTTCAGAACAAAATACCAAGTCTATCATGACGAACAACATACTCGAAATTTACGATTTACATTATTCCCAATTTTAATGCGGCTTTCCGAAAAATCAGAGGTAGATTCTTACGAGGCAGAGTGGCAGATCCTCAATAGCATTCACACCTTAAGCGCTTAAGAAGCTTACACAATTTTTAATACATTTAGGTCCCTTGACACGGAAAGTATGGCTGTTTTAGAGAGGACGACATAAAAAGACGAACGTTTGGATAACCTTCAAATATTCATTTTTTTTAAATCTTTTTCAACCTTTTGAATCTCTTGGCCGTTTCGAGTTTTTGCATTTTTAGCACTTTTGGCCTGTTATGGACTTAAAGTTTAATTCCATTAGAGTTCTTTTTATATAGTGTATTTGAACGATACTTCAACGTATTTACTCCTACCAGTATCGTTTGACGCACGGTTATTGTCAAAAATTTGTTTGCAGAATAAGTCAAGAACATTTTACGGTTAGTGAATAGTGTAGGTCTTGAGTAGAAATTGTAATCGGCGGGTAATGGTTATATTAAATAAGGATGACCTTGAAGAATGACGGAAATGTTATTGAAATATCTGTTTCTGCTTAGATACAGACTTAGAAGTTGGAGTAAAGAAAAAAATTTCAATTTAAACGTGCCACCCTTTATATATACATCTCTTTACTACCGACTCTTAAGACTTGTATTACTAACTCTAAAAATAAGTACATATTCACGACGTTATTCATTAGACTGGCATCATAATGTATACTCAATATACGTAAAAAAACTATTCGCTTTTTTCAGTACAGCGACTCTAGTTATGTAATTTTATATTTTCTATAAGTGTAACGCAGGACGGGCTGTGGCATTTCCGTTCTGAAGCTTAAGGAACACACTCTTTGACACTTCTGGAATATTTTGAATATTTCGGAGAATTTGGGGATTTATTGCTTACTTGTGCTTTTTGTTTAAGGTCCGGTCGGTTTAATAATTACATACTCAAAATTCGTGAAAGGGCTACCTGCTGATTATAAACGCACAGAAATATCTTTTTGGTTTTCATTAATGTGCTCGAACCATTCGAGAAATCCACAGGCGAAAAGCGAGTGAAACAATACAATGGAAAGGGCTTTGTCAGTTCACTTACTTCATGAGCTTATCAACCTAATGAAGACATACATCCTACGGCTTGAAGTCTTCGAAAGAACTTTTCATTATTCCGGTGAAAAAATGGCGCTCTCCATTATGTAAGTAGAAACAGAGGAGGACAACATTATTAGCGACGTTTTTCATAATACATAGCATAATTTATTCATTGAAGCACATCTGATTAGTCGTTGTTGGTTCAATTGTGGTGTGTAAGCAGCATTAAATTTTTTTAAATCAAAGGCTTGGCCTCAGCCAAAAAGCTTACTTCCGTATTTTTGTAAAGAAACATTTTGATTTGTTTGAAATTTGGACTACATACGTAACAACAAAATGTACAAAGCCACAAAAATTGACGCATTTTTACATCATAAGACCTCGTAAAAGTAGGTTTCCATTGAAGAACACAATTAACACGGACACTTGTTACAGTTGGAAAAGGAGGGCCTATCGCTGGGTAATACATATATGTTCTGACACCTTTTTTCTAACGGAGAGCTTATCTAGCTATAGGTATACGTTTCGTTCGACTACAAACCTTTTTTATTTCACCCTATATAAGTCGCCTTGTTTGAGCAATTTCTGCTTCGGTTTTTCGTAAATTTTTTCCTACAGTCTACGTATATTAGGAAAAGGATATAGTGCACCAGATAGTGCACCATTACAAAGCTCAAACTCTGAGTTACTCAACTTCGGTCTCTCTATGCAAGAAGATCACACTTTGAGGTTCCACAACTTGTTTCGCGCGAACATCTTCGGCATTTGATAGCCTAACAAGCGCATCTCTCAATATATTTCACATTATACCCAATTGCATACATCTTTAAGTGCTTATAGCGTAACTCATAAAAGTTTTGCTTGAAAAATTCCGATCTTGCACTCTGTGGTTTACCCTAGTTTCGATCCGTACGTACTCCCGAGTGACACGAATTTATACTTTACTCACAGTCGAAAGGTGTTCATATATACTGACTAACTAATAAAGTTAACCTATGCCGATTCCGGTTTGTATAGTGCCGACGGGTGTCTCCCACACAGTGTGTTGATACGGCATGCTACTATTCGACAGCTCCAATATATTTAGTAATGATAGCTGGTAGCACGTTAAACGCTAGTAAAGAAATATAGCAATGCATGGAAGATGTTAAAATGTGTTTGCCAGGCTCCGCAAGTTAAAGGTATTGGGAAGACCGCTACTTTAACCTCGCACAACATATGAAAGGAGGAGATTCTATCAATAGTATAATAAAAAAAAATAAGATTTTCCAACGGTAGAATGAATTCTTTAACTAAAAGGAAAATTTTTCAAAATGAATGGATTTCTGCATTAATCGCATTGAATACACATTGGCTTTTTGTTAATTTCTCGTTGTTATTAGCTAGTTCCCTAGTGAGTCTGTAGCTCTAACTTCAAGCAAATTGAAACACACTTATCTGCCTTTTAACAAAAGCAAGAAAAGATTTTTCAATTACCACTCCATTGCTATATTTTTATATACTATAGACTAATGTGTACATCTGCCCAAAAGAGAAACGATATTTTCTTTAGTCTGTAAATTCGTAATACAACATAGTTTTGTCAATCTCCCGTCCATCAGTTTAGTTAATAATGATTCTAGATTCTAAGAGGTATTTTTTGATAGGAAAAACCTAACGGCTATTCGTCTGGCGAATGAACAAGGGTTAGCAAAATTGCAGACTGGACTAGCAAAGGAAGACAGGTTGGTTTTTTTTTTTACATTTTTATAAAAAAATCCGACCATGAATTTTTAATATCTCGAGTTCATTTACTTAGACTAAGACCACAAATTAGGTAAAATAATCGCGCTTTTCGCATGTGGCTTTTTGTAAAGCATGTGCTTTCGGAAATCTAGAACCTCCATTTTTTGTGACAAAAGGTCGGCATTGGAGTTATTATTGTTACCGCAACTACCTCCATACGTACCATGACTGACCAACAATATGTTTAAATGAGAAATGTGTGAACTCAAAATAATATAGGAAGTATTTGTTCGTGACTCGTACAGTACACTAAAGAACTAATAAGTAAAACAATAAACCAATACAATCCCATAACCATAATTACTGACACTTAATAACTAAAATAGACACATTTATATGTAATTTTGCATCTTTATAAAATAATGGTAAAAGAGCACGATTTGGGTGCGGCTTATTAATTAATAAAATTCGCTGATAATAATGGAACAATCCATTACATTGAGCTTAATGCTTCAGAGCTTTCCGTTTTCAATTGCAGAACACAATGTGAAGAATTCACTTTTCTCTTATCCGTGTGGAAAACAGAAAGGATGAAGATTCTTTACTCGGTAGCACTACAACATATGCAGGAAGGTTCTACTTTATGTCTGGGCTGGAAGAATAGACCAGACGTATTACAAACCATGGCCCAACACAACGTAAACATCATGGCACGTATTCTGCATACATTCCAATATAAGGTATATGCTATATAGCACAGTTCTTAGTTTAGAAAGGATACGAAGACCTGAGCCGGTATAGGTCGTGACGTAGTTTTCTACCTTTTGTAGAGTATTGTGTAACTACACGCACATACATATACAAATAGTACGCGTGTGGACAATGTACGTATGACAAGGTTCTTCTAGTACGAATTTTGTCATAAGATAATAGAATATAAAGTATACGTACGGCTTAGATAATTTCGTAATGGTTAATACTTTTATCACGGTTGCCATGTATTGCAATTTGTCGTAGCTCATTCCAGAAGTGGACGCCGAAATATGGTTAAAGTTATGCTTCTTTTACATAGGTCACATTGAGAATCTAAGAAGACCAATTCTCTAAGGGAAATTAAGTATCAAAGTTAAATCGAAAGATAACGAATAACTATTATTATTATATAACTTTCACCATTTGTCCAGTATAACATATATAAAACGATAATAAACTTAGCATGCGACTTGTATAATGGCAATTAAGAAGACTGCGAGTGTAAAATGGCATACAGTCCATTCTGTGAAAGCCATTCTATAACGAAGTTTGATGAAAACGGTAATTTATTTAAATACAATTTAAAAAGTAAAAACGTACTAAAACATGAATGCGTGGAATTATTCATGAGCACGCTAATGGACTAAGGGAAGGAATAGCAGGACATTTGGTATGATATCGACCGCAGGGTTCTTCGCAGCGATATTCTTTTATTGAGTTGGAGTAAGCGGGCGTCTTACGGGCAGCATTATGAAATACGTGAATTGTGTATAAAGTCATGACCCGTCGATTTTTTCTTCTATTTTCTGTCTCTCCAAACGGGATCGTTATAATCTAGCAGATCAATCAGAGACGTGAAATCGCTCGACGAGCTTAAGGTAAGACACCACGAAGTGATTCATTCTCCGTGAAATGCTCCCATATGAACGACAGTTCATACAGCGCACAAACTACGGCTTTTAAAACAGAAAGGGTCAGCAATGTCTTTAAAGAGCGGTTCTAAACCAGTCGTTGTGACGGCCAACAGACGCTTCACTGCATTCAAGTAATATGCTCAACAAAAAATAGTTTATTTGGTGTCAAAGTGCGTCCCGAATATGTAAAGTGAGAATGATGTACCACGATGCTGAGCTGAAAGTAATATGGTCATAATTTTTTTTACCTGAGTTTTCTAAATTTTCATTTGGAGTCCGGGTTTATAATTGACTGGAGTTGGTGCCAGCTTACACTAAATAACAAAAATCGTCGGCATACAGAAAAAGAAAGGGTGCCGCTTCTTGATTTTGCTAGCAGATCGTTAATGACTATTAAAAACAGACCGTTATCTTAGGACGCTCTCAGATTATTGCCTGAAGCCACCCTTGTAAGATAATATACAGTCCATTCTATACAAACTATTTTATGACGTTATTAGTTTGGTAAGATAAGTTTGCCCAGCAATCCCCGCATCCAAAATTGCTTCAGTTATCTAGAGGACATTCGAAAGTCAATAAATACTGCAAACAGGACATATAATTACATAACTACTGCGGACCACAGAAGATGCGCTAAATATATTTCAAGAGAATGGCAATCGCACAGTAAGTAGCTATATTTTTCAAGAATAATAATATGCGTTTCAAAATACCGCAAGAGGCAGGTTGTGGGAAGCTAAAATAAAAGTTTAAGTAACATTTTTTTAGTGATGTACCGCCAGCTTTAATGATTTTGCAGATGGCCTTTAATTTTTGGTACTAAAAAGGAGGCCTATTGTAAATGCTCGTTGCTCTGAGCTGGGGCCAGGGTTCTGTAAATGGCTGCTATGATATTCTGTCCTTGATTGTCTAGATAGCTTCTTCGTACACGAACTAGATTCCGCTGAAGAGCTTTCTTAAGTAACATATGAAGAGGGCGTAGCTCAGATCAATGAGACGCTAGAGTTTTAGTGGTCTCTATTATATTGTAATTGTTGTGCAACCGAGTTTTTTCTGTTTCCGGCTTTGCTGGACGTGGTGCTCCTGTGAGAGGTTTAAGTCTTAACAGTCTCTCTGGAAAAAAATAACCCGCTTCTTTCATTCGGACTTACCTCTTCTGCTACCGGATGCAATAACTATAGCCACGTGTTATACACATGAAAAATATTTTATCGAAACAATGTTCTCTAAGCGTATTAATATTCTATACCTTGTCCTCTGACAGAACAAGATGTAGAAACCAAGGCGAATTACATAACAATTAGGTAACTAAAGCTTGCACAGGTATTGAAAGAATCTATAAATCAGGCATAAAGAAACGATTGATAACCCCTACGGCTGCACATACACTCATCGTCACCTTTGTAGATACAAATTCCTGTCTCCGGCAATTTTAATACAAAAAGGGATTCTCTAGTGGGTTGCGGTGACGTGTTACATAGGTAGTTTCTTCACCCTAAACCGGGGAAGTCAGAGATACTTCGCATCTGCCAAGAAAACAGCACGCAGCAAAGCAGTATATAACGAAGCAGATAAAACTTATAAGGCAAACGAGTTGGAAAGCCGCTGCAAAAGTCACAAAAATAAACTTGTTTAAGCATTAAACAACTCAACCATATCACTTAAAACCTTGGCAAACGTATCAGAAAAACATACTACTTAAGGGGATGTACAGAATGCAATGCGAATCTTTAACTCAATATCTGCAAATTTTAAAAGCACAACATAAAAAGAGACCAGATAGGATTCGCGAGGGACATCGACCTCTTTCAAATGATTAAAGCACTTAAAACAGAAGAAGAAGAGTTGAAAATAGGGGCAAAAATACTAAAGCAGCAAAGGTGAGAATATGGTGGAACAGCGTACGCACGAAATAATGATGTGTCGCAACAAGGAAGCTCAAAACAACTTAACAGCTGGCAAAAACATGATTGATCGATGTACATAACGAGGCTAATTTAGCAGAGGCGACATTTGTATTATGGACCGAGAGGGTCCTTAGACGCACGGGAATTACTCTAAGCAACCTGTCGAGGAAAATGCGGGTATCTCGAGCTAACCTTGGGGAAGACGACGGTCATGCTGTTGAAGAAAGAATTAAACGATAAAATAAATCATAAAGCACGCCAAAAACTAAGTTTACTGCAAGTAAAAAGTATTTTGAAAGATATTAGAGCTCATATCAAATAAAATGAGGCCACAATGCAGCTTCCGGGAAACAAGACCTTTTTCAACAATATATGTTAGTATGCAGGTGCAGAATATGTAATATATAGAATCAATTTGTACAGTAATTCAACCAAATATCAATATTTTTCTAGAATCGAAGCAGATTGCGATACAATTGAGGATCAAGTGAGTGTATAGCTCATGAGGGCCAATGATTTCAGACCAAGGAGAATAGGAGACTGAAGCTGTCCGCTGATTTTGCTATGGGCACTGGTCAAATGGCTGCACCCTCTCAAAGGAAACTGAGCTTGAGGGACGCTACATGCTTCCTGAACGGATGGGTTCAAGCTCCAACAATCAAACAGCCCGCCACGTAGCAAAAGACTGCATGGGGGTGAAAGTGGAAAAAGATGCTACAGGCCTGGTACGCCTTGCGTCGTTAAGGGTTGCGATAAATGCAATATATAAAGCTAGCTCTATGGCCTGACCTATTTACGGTAAGGTATTATGAAACTCGGAAAAAAACGAAATTAATCACAACCACAAGCGATTAGCAAACAAATAAGAAAAAGCAAAAAATAAACAACTAGAGAAACGACTAAAGTTGATGAGGAAGGCTTTATTATTCGGATGCTAACAAACCATCCGATTAACAAAGTGATTAGAATGTAGCAGACAAACCTTCATTGCCGTAGGAAAGCACACGATATGTTAAGGTAATTTCCAGAATACACATAATCCATATTTACTCAGCAAACTCAATAATGCAATGGCAAAAAGATCAGCCAAATGAACGGTTGACAGCAGAGCTAATACCGCGATATGGTGCACTGGATTAAACCACACTACAGTGGTTAGAAGAACAGGTGAGTGAGACAGAGAACTAAGGGGATCCCAGATTTTTCTATAAACGTGTTCATAGAATTTATGATACGTCTGCTGATAGGGGTAGATGGTCATTGAGTGTAAGAGGAACACCTTGGAATTTTAAAACGGTTTCGACGAAGAAGAGTACTAGATACATTTTAACTAAGAAGCGAACACTACAGAACTGGATTATCGATAGACCTACGGCCTCTGCCAGTTATAATCGAGTGAAGGTTGCAGAAAGAGAAGAGATGGGTAGAAAGTACCATAGATTCGTTTTTCTAGGTCTAAAAAGTTATCACTAGGGAAATAACTTGAATCCCAAAAAAAAATGGATATGCATAAGTTAAATCAAGGCCGCCTAAAAGCAAAAATACACAAGTCGCAGACAAACGGGCGTGGATGATGGCGAACGTAGGTGTAAATAAACCTTTGTTGGTCTGTGAGACAGCAGCGCCGGATGTCATTTCCTAGCTGATAGTCAAGCGGTCGGTGCACTGGTGGAATGGAGAGACAACCGAAGCTAGAAAAGAACATATAAACTTACGCCGGCTTTCCATTAGGATACCTACCTGACAAAAACTAAGACAACAGCAAGCAGAGAAAGCAAAACGAAGAATGAGTAAATAAGAGAAAGACTTCAAGGTGACATAGAAAATTTAGAATTCAGGTTCCAGAACGGCCAGATTGAGTGGGCAGATTGAAGAAAGTTACCAGAGATAAATATGATCTTACGTATCAAATCGTGATAGACAAAGCGAAGAGGAAAGCACCAAGGTTCTCAAGGGTCGTGATCGACAAAACCGTTAGCATTGCTTTGCGGAATTCGGAGTAACGGAACTATGTCACGATTCAACGGTATAATAAATATGAGAGAGAAAAGGCTATTCGAAAGCAGAAAGGACTTCTGTAGTGGGAACCCAATGAACCTTAATCCAGATAAGGGTCAGATAACACATAAACATTAAGAAAAACTTAGACTACGTCGCGTAGATTCCAGTACAATTTAGAGTAAAGGACGAGGCTAACTAAAACTGTCATGTCTTTGTACTTTGAAGTTTGAGCCTAGCAGGGCCACCCTTTAGAGTAATCTAACTACTTACAAAAACGAAAACATGGAGAGAAAGAATGTAAATGTATTCAGACAAAAATCGTTTACATAAGTTTTGTTTTGATGAAGGGGAATTTTTAGTGCAGGCCGAAATTAAGATAGGTAACCGAAATTAATAAGTTAAAAATAAGCTCTATGGAGAGAGACTTAGAAAGCGTATACCGAACTTTATTACGCTCCACGGAATATACAGGGTAGAATTTGTAATGGAAAATCTGAAAATATTCATACGCTTTCAATTAAAAGAGAAGCTTCGAAGTTATAAAGTGCAAAAGAGAGGGCGAGGCCGCACCGCATCAGAGCTTTCTCAGATGAAAAATGCTGTTAGCAACAGTGACGAAATGTTCGATAAATAAACTGAGACAATATTGAAAAAATTGTCGTTATCGCGAATAACAAAATTATATTCAAGAGCACCTACTACGCAAGTCGAGTTAAATACACAAAGTTACAAGAATAATTAATTGGGCGGAAGGTGACTTTATAAACATGATCTGGTGTATTATAAATAGTTGATGGGGCATTGTCTACTGTCCAATGTGCGTACGTTATTAACATTCGATGAGTGGTTTCCGCTTTTCTCACTAATAGTAAAAAGCCTATGCACTGTGCATTGAAAAACTGAGGTGCCAGGCGCATTGCTGCCCTTGCGTCCAAAGTGTGGGATTTAGAACTTGGGTCTGATCAAAATACAAATCAATGTCTAATCCATGTCTGTTCATTTGCTAAATTCGATAAGTGCTCTCTATAAAGAGCTATTGCTCCAAAGAAAATGTGCGGCTGACACTCTTCGATGAAAAAATGCCAGGGGCAAAATACGTAAATTTTGCATCTATAATATTTAAGATGTTCCATTACACGTTGATTCGAGATTTTATAGTGTTGTAATAGAATCGATAGCAAGAATCACCGCACTCGTAGCGGAATACTTATTTGAGCAAATTTCCACATTACTTTATTTATAGTAGCCATATAAAATAGAGTTTCAGAATCAACAAACATCAAAAACACTGTCTTCGCTATAAGAGGGTCTTCGTTATCTCGCCGATTACTTTAGGGTCAAGCGGACTTTCATCTTCTGAATTTATGTTACTCTTAGGAAATAGCCTTAAGTCCTATAGGCAGTGACAAAGTTTGTACCACAATTGTTGTTCGCTGTAGCTCGCTTCAACGATGGATCGAAAAGTTTGTCCCTTGTCTCTCTCAATAACGGCGATTGGGCATTCTCTTCCGCCATCCGGAATCTCCGTCATTTTCATGAAGTTATTATTAAGACAAAAAGTACTTGGCCACAGATTTATGGATGTTACATGTTAGTTAAGATAAATACACACAATTCAAAAACGAGGGATACATCAGCACAGTGAAGAGCTTTTCGAAGAAGTTAATTACTTCTTGATGGGTAAAATGTACATGTGCTGCCCGCTGCCCTTCCCGGTTAGGATTGTAAAACGACAAAGAACATTATTGCAAACAAAGCGGGTCATGAAGACGTGAGACTCTCGGCTCTTCCACTCCCCATATGACGACGCTCAGTCGTCAAAAGTGGTGGTACAACTATAAGGGTAGGATGGTCGAAATTATTGTTTACAACACTGCCAAGGAATACAACTTTTTTTGGCGTTATAGTCTTGACAACCGAAAAGGGCCGGAGTAAAGAGGTGTTTAAACAATGTAAAAGAGCTCGAACAGCAAACTTAGTCAGCTCAGCTGGACTTCCATAATCGAGATTTCCAGCGGCCGTGTCAGCCTCATAAAGACAAGGTGCTGCCAAACGAAGACAGCTTCAAAGGACCACTGATGGAAAAGGCAGCACCACGCTGAACAGATCGACTATGACCAACAGGTTCGATCCGCTCCCACGGTCGAGGATTTCGTGAAGAAACTTGCACGTTGGGTATCGCTAACAGTATCACCAGAAGTGTCAAACCCAGCACGCGAAATGTCCAGTCACCGCAGCGACTTTTCAGCGAGAATGGATTGTAAGGAGACGATAAGAATGCGCACAGGAACTACTAGTGCATAACAAATAGCGTTCTTGCTACCGGAAAGTCCAGATGATATAAACATTTTCATGATAATGGAAATTTGAGCAACTAGAAAGTTTAACCTGTTGCGTTTCTACTCGGTGTACTAACCCGCACCGAAGAGCAACGGGTCAGCCCGTTTTCGTGGACGCATCTCCGTGTCTTACAATTACAGAATGGGCAACTTTACACCATGTTTTGTGGAAAAAGGCAATGTTATTGCTTAATGTGTCCAGCGATCGAGCTTTGTAGCAAATAATTTTCGGCTGATTTGGAGGCGACGTGCTTAGTGGTAGGGTAATTCGTCAATAAGTTGAGAACGGTGTCCTTTCGCTCTGCCTACCTTCCGTTCGAATTCAATCTTGCATCGATACCGACCTTGTTGGGACATGCAGGAACGTTGTCTACTGATATATTTGCAATACAGATATAAGGTGAATTTCAGAGTGGAAATGATTCATTATCAGAGAGCGTAATTATTTTAACTTACATACGGTAAAATGGTAGACCTTACAGCACAAGTTGTATCTACGTAAACTTTCAACGCCAAGCTCCGTCGTAGATCAGATCCTGGAACGCGTCTTTGATGTTTTCCGAGTACTTGACCTATTGAATGCTTAAGCTTACTAGTAATATCTAATCTAATTTCTTTAGTTTGCCGTGCAACCCTTCCGTGTCCCGTAAACGCAGGCTGTAGTTTAATTTTACTTGCTTCCATGCCCGAAAGGCTTGGATGGGTTTCAGATTTGCAGCCGAATTACAGCCCGAGTTCTGCCCCCTAACCTTGGTTTTTGAAACTATCTATCAAGACATGTACGCGTCACAGCGGCTAAAGTAGTTTACACGAATAGAGGCCTGAAATGATCGGCGAAGCAGAACATCAGCATATACAAGTAACCGACGTAGCAGACCAGCTTGGCGACTTGTCCGACTAGCTCTTCGGTTCTCAACCATTGCTTCTCGGATATGTTTACGTTACGGGACACGGCATAGGAAAGGGTGATTTTAACGCGACACCTTCAATAAAAGTTCCTACTGCAAGAATGTATGCAAGGTCTTGCAAGCCTACCCAATAAGAAAGCTATCGGTCTAGACAAGGTGTACAACAAGCCTTCGTTCTGGCACTGTCCTGGACAGTACTATTTAATTAATTTTTGCACATTGGTACGCTCACAGCCCAACTAGGAGATGCTGCTCTATTAGTTTTTCTTAAGAGAAAAAGAGATTTCGTCGTCATAATGGCAGAGGGTAGCAAAAAGGGAACGTTCGTTATAAGCTGCTTTCCAATCTGCCCACTACAAAACTGCACATCTATCTGGAAGGCGTACACGTTATATCAATGCGGCCACATGAATTCCGGAGGTACCATTCTACGGAAATGGTGTACAGGATTTTGATGGCTGTCGTCCAGAGAGCACTAGTCACGTCGTGCAATCCATTGTCGTATGGACCAGCAAACCGTCGTACTGCTTGTCCCTTACAACCGTTCTCGTCTTGTTCGATTTTAGGATTGTTCTCGGAAACACATCATTTAAACGAATAAGGCGGAGAACCTCACACAATTAAATCATTTCAAAGACTCTCTCCTTGAACGAACACCGGGATTACACATAACCACTTCTAGCTAACTCTGTTCTTTCTATCCGAGGATCTATATCGCCGTTTCCAGCAACAGACACATTTAGGACTAGAATTAGAAAATGGGAACAAAAATTTGGATAAAGACTGCCTCGATTTAAATGAAATGAGGAACAAAGAAGGGAAAAAGCAACTCAACTAAACCGATTTGTCAACACTTGCTTTGCGGTGAATGGTTCGGCCATAGATTATGCACAAAACAATTATTACCGTAAACGACAATAGGCAGGAAAGGTTGCAATAGATACCATGCCGCTCGTTGTTTTCTGGCGCCATTCTTATGATATCTGACGAAATAGTTATACCGAAGATGTGTGAACTCAACTAGATTTGTGTAATCCGTCCAACGAAAAACGTTTGTAGTCTTATTTTTACTCTGATCTTGCAATATTGTATTGTTGACCCGTATATATGAAGTGTTTCACAACTATAAGCAGAAGCGGGAAAACGAAATTTAATTTAATGTAGGATTAGTAAACTGCTTCAGGCAATAATTTCGTATTACGTCAGGTTTATATCATTCGCGGACAGAATTTGTGAGGCCATACCCAAACTGCGTAAAGCACTTCCTTTTCTTTCAAGTACATTATGTGGCTAAAAAAGTTGAATAAGCTTTGATGAAATCACGAGAAATGTAGTCTCTGCCTATCTTGATGAAAGTAAAAGTGTGATTTTCGGAGTTAGATGGTAAGCACCAAACAGTTCATGTTCACAAGTTTTATGAAGCGGTGCTCATAAAGCGGTGCGGCGGGATTCGCCATACGCGCATACACTTACCGAGGGACACTATGATTTGAGTAGATCGCATGTACAGCTAGATTCCCTTAAAATAAATGTTGTCGAATTAGAAGAGCTCGACTAGTTAATTAACTTAAATCTTTGCTCAACACTTAGCCTAGTAACATTAAATTATAAAGAATTATATTTGTATAAGATCGTTAAGTACGTCTCCTATATCGTAATATATCGAAAAATCCAGCAAAGAATCACATGGAAACTCTTACCATACAGAATTCCTATATATATACACTTCCTCTTGGTGTTCAACAAATGAAAAATTATTTTAATACGGCATCACTTACGATTATTTTTATTGTTTTCTTTGGTCTTTTATAACGTGCGAGATACGTTTCTAGCTTTAGAAGTAAAATACAAGCCATACACGGCAAATCCAAAAGAATAAGAATACGGATATTGGGATATCAGCAACAGCAAAGACTGTAGTAAAAAGAATCGATAATAACAGCTATTTGTGGGCTAGCAAATGGAAAATGCTGCGTTCAAATGGGGGAAACTTTCCCGGCTATTTGTCGTAATGGTTCATTCATAGGTTCATTCGTTACACCTGATGCCGAACTGGACCTAGATTTACCGCTTCTAAAACAAAAGTGAAAAAAATAATTGAAAAGGCTCAATGAGCCATTCTTTGATACACCTGAATTTACTACAGGAGTAGAACGGCCATTTGGAAGAGGAGGATATCTATTGTCTACTGGATGGTCCCGATGAACTTTTATGTATTTAACAGTATTACTATAACTAAAAAGTCAACGATATCTACTTTTGACAAAGCAGAACCGAATACATAAAAATATAGCAAATGCTACACATGTGTTTAATTTATATTCCTTTTTTGACAGGGCAAAGAAAATAAGGCCCACATCTCTATATTTACGTATCCCGGGCTAATCAAAGATCACCTTTTCAACTTAAAAAGTATTCTGAACGAGTGTCTCAAGGAGTCCGTGAGACGGAAACGGAAATCAACCAAAATTATTGAAACGGTTATACGGCGTTTGGATTCGCTAATCGTGTGGCTTGAAAACAGCCTAACCTTGCTACCTACCATGAAGGTATTATCTGAATCAGTCTAATGACTGAACCATTCGTATACGCATACCACCTAAAGTATGCACGTGAAAAAGTCTAGAATCTGGCAGTTGCAAGGCATAATCATGTGGTGAAATCTTTCTAACTAAATTATACGGACCTGCAAAGTAGCTTGTTCAAAGAATCACATGGGCATGTTTACTCGATTGACTTTTCTGATTGGCATTTTCGACACACATCTAACATTTTATGCGGCACGTTATAGAACATGAATGCCTCAATTGTTCCTGAGCGTGAACATCGTGCGGCAGCGCCTGAGCCTCTGTTACGAAAAGGTGTTTTTAGTTTGCTCGTGCACAACAACTTAGACGCGGAAGAAGCCCATATTTTCCTGGTAAGTAGGTACCGTGTACACGTCATCGAAAACCTTATAATCGTTAAAACGTAAATGGGTTAGGATGGGAAATTTTGAAGGCCAAGTTGCTTAATTGGGTGAATAGTTTCGTCATCTCTATAATAAGCGAACTTCCCTGGTCCTAATCAATCACGTAACATTGTTTGTACATCGAATAGAAAATATTTGCTGTATTATATTTAAAATCATCTAAATGATTTTAAATCATACAAAACATGTAAAAGAATCGTATTTGGTCCGTTGAAATTATCTTATCAACATATGCTAAAAATGACGAGCGTAATAAATAAGTATTAATAATTAAGGAACATAATTAACCGGTGTAACGAACCTCTATATACGTATATATAAATAAATAAATATATACGAACGTATATATTTAATGTATGGTTTAGCAGATCAGGTAGAAATTCATGGCTGCGTCGAAAGGCTCCATTGAGAACGATTTCTATCGCGCGATATCATCTATAATATAGTTGGCAATAGAACTTAATCTATACAAGAAATATTTGAGGAAAGCTTATTTTGTTTTAAATAACAGTAGTGAAAGTGCATTAATATCAAGAAAAATACATCAAGCGTCGATAAACGGATACTGACATCAAATAACCAAATTGCAATACGTAGATTACTTAGAATGGCGACAATGCTGTAGTGATCCCGCAAAATGAAACAAACTAAATAAGTAATACAGATAACGCCGTGGATCTCTTTACTAAGTGAAGAAGAATTACCGAAATCATATTTCAGGACCTGACTTACTATTTTGAACACTCCCTAAATAAGTGAAGTAAAGGGAGAGAGGTCAGAGGAGACATCCGCACCAGACGAACACGAGGAGATAGTAAACTCTTTCCTAACTTAGGAGTTGTGCAAACTACGAGGACAATGTGAAAAAGGATATCAGTTACACCTGATCTATTATCAAGCAATGCTTTAGAATCCAATATCAATTATATTAATACAGACCAAAACACTAAAAATGATCGTCGCAGGTGTAAGATACCAAGTCTGCACTGTGGGGGAAGAAACTCTATAAACCATTAATTTAAGCCACTTAAATGGCTTAAAATAACACGCATGCAGAATGAGTTCTGTAACGGTAAATAACACCTCAAAATATTTTGAAGCCCTTTAAAATATTTAACAAGTGCACCTATGGGCTTTGTATCGCATAAAAGCTTTGTTCAGATTTGTAAGTAAGCCCATCGATGTCGTAACAAAACGCACTGCAAAACAAATTCTACAAGATGACTGATAATTGCCACTCTAGTGCTATATTTTCGTAGTCTCTTACAACGAAAGCAGATTTAGAAGATTCCCATGTCCAAGTGATCTATGCGTAGACTGAAAAGAGACGAACAAATTGTAAACATAGATGAGAGAACTATTCAACTGGTGGCAAGGAAATAGAAGATAAGACAGAAAGTTCTGGATGAGTGGTTAAACAGGGAATTTAGACTCTGAGAGCAACCATTTATCCTTGTGGGTAAAATTGGATACCCAGGAGTAATTTTACAACCGTTATGAGATAATGTGATCAAATTTTCACCCTTTTTGTTTTTTTGGTACTGAAAAAACTAAGAAATTTCGTGGTAATGGCTAGGGAACACTTCGAGAATTTCCCTAGGAGGCGATAATTGTAAATATTTCATACAAACACATTCTACTACAGATAATTTGTAGAAAAGCTATAATGAGTTTTGTAAGCGAAATAATTTTTATTAAAATATTAATAATATCTCCCCGTTCATGAAGTTTTTATTCTGTGGGTCAGTTGTATCAAGAAGAAAAGCCTAAATGTCGTCCTTAATTTTGCTTTTCATTGCAGTGTAACCTGTATGCCTGAAAATATATAAGGTTGATTTTTAATAGCTCTTCTTTTAAGAAAGCTCTTTTCAAGCTTACTCCTTGTAAGTAAAAAAAAAAATTTATAATGAAAAATAAATATCTTTGTCCGAAATATTTTTTGTTTGTCGGTTATGCACTTGCCGAAAACCAGGAACATCAAAATATTTTAGGAGTTTTCAGTTGTGGTCTCAGAAAGCTATGTTTAATTTCAAAGCACGCTATTAAGAACGTGTGTTATAATATGTGAAAATACATGACCTTCTATGTATTTGTTTGCGCTTAAAAAAGAAGTGAACAGGCTGACCTATTTACACAGTTGATTTAGTTCCATGAAGTGAAACACAGTCTCGGTGGAGTGAATTCAGTGAACTTTGCTGGCAGAGGATCCTTTGATGATGTTGACTGCTTAAGGGCTCTCTAGTTCGAAAAAGAAAATTGTTGTTTAAGCGTAGCTTGCAAGGATGATAGCGAAGGTTTACACGAAAAATTCTAGCACAGTTGTTCCTGAGAGTCACAAGATTTGCTTGAATAGCCTTGCCATTCAGGCAGACCAAGGCGCTCTTCATGTGACAGGCCATTGCTTCATGGTGGCAAAAAAACAGATCTGACTTTGCTTGAAATAGTGGAAATCGAAAAGAAGTCTACTACATTCTAAATTATATTAGCATTACATCAAGTGCTTCACATCCAGTATGAAACAAATGTGTTCATTCTATTGTCCATACAGCCGCAAATCTAACAAAGACCCGTACTGCCGCAGAACCAGTGCTATGCGACTTTCTACAGTGTAACCTTCATACATGCCTTTCTGAAATACGTCGGCATACTGGCACCAAGTTCATACTTTCCAAATTCCAAAACAAATTTAAATGAATTTCTTACTGTGGAAATGCTTCGTTGTGTGTGACTTTATATCCTTCGCATTGTTTGCGTCTGCATCTTCAGTGGCTTGTCCTCTCGTTTTTCATCGCTTTATTTATTTCAGGGCGATCGCATGTGGACAAGCTGTATCTCTCACATGATTTCCTTATTAGAAAGATCTCCGTGAAAAACCTTTCGCGTGGACATGGCGATTTGGACAAGCGACTTGTGCAATAAATTAGTGGCTGGCGTTATATAAAATAAGAACAAAAAAGGCAGGGGAAGTTCCCTTTATGTCCATTTGACAGCTAATTTTTTTGTTTTATTTCGCTACAAGATTCACCTTGAATGAGTTGGGCGATGATCAAAGTCCAAGAAGGATAGGTATAGTACTATTACCAAAAGTGGTAATTATTTTAAAATCATCTTTCGGTTAGTTTCTTAGATAATAAGAAAAAAAAACACTATTTTTTTGCAAAAGCATTTCACTGTATGTACGCATTATTTCAAATAAGAGTGTTTATCGGGTATTTGCATTAAAAATATCGTCTTTTCGCTATCCGTTGAAGTTATTTTCGTTGTACCTCTAAAATGTATCCGAGTAGTTCATACCCAGGCTAAGATTACCAGTAGGAAAAAATTGCCGTAACGATCATTCAGTGTAATTGACAACGTTTTTCAATGAGATGATCGTCCAAATACTTCAATGGTTGTCGATAACACTGATAACTGCACTTATTTAGCTTACACGTTGATATGTTAATATGGCCTTTATATCATAAATTAAAAAGTCGTAATTTTTTCTTAAATATTATAGTAATCAGTTTTTAATCGCCAAGAACACTTCCGAGCATCGAATTAATTTATGATTCTAAATCGAAACTGTTCAGTAAAGAAAACCCAACGATAAATAAGGAAAAAGTTCTAAAAAATGTATATTATTGATTTCTGTTTTAAACTAGTCCAGTAAAGATTCCCACGTAACGACGAACAAAGTCTGGCGACTGAATATTGTTAAGAAACATTTGCGCTCAAGATGATATGGGAAACAATAGTAACTCGTATACCACGTCAAT
The DNA here is from genome assembly GCF_002443255.2 of Varroa destructor. Lineage (NCBI taxonomy): Eukaryota > Metazoa > Arthropoda > Arachnida > Mesostigmata > Varroidae > Varroa > Varroa destructor. The sequence continues at coordinate 20,971,038 of NW_019211457.1, read as the reverse complement.
GTAGCAATCGATGTGTGAGCACTGCAAATAAATATGCAGATTATTCCGTTCAAGGGAATAGTCGAAGTCGTGCGCGCAAACGGTTTGGGGAGTTCAGTTCGTTCAGGGGAGGTACTGACTTCTCTAGTAGCAAGAGTCATGTCAGTACGGTCCCCAAAAATCGGACTTATAAATTCTACAGGGTCACGCGCACGGTTTGGGCACTCAAGTACCTTAGAGAATTTAAAAATGTGTGTAAAGAACCTAACTTCAATATTTCTATTTCGTAGTTTAATAGATTATATTGCGTGGCAAAATGCGACTAATTTCAAGCGGTACCTAACCAAGTAAAACCAATTGTACCCCTGCTCTCCGTCCACCGTCCATTTCTAAGGCCCTAGCTCTACGAAAACTAATCGATTGGTAAGTAGGTAAAGAGTCTTTAGGTAAAAACATGTTCCAAGAAAAAAGAACGCAGTGTTGAACATTAGCGAGGAGGATATCATATGTCTGGATCCAAAGGATAAGGACGCATCGTTGCAGAACGGAGCATCTAGAGTTTCAAAAACAGAAACTAGAGCCTAAGGGCCTTATCGGCCAAAACTGGCATTTCAATGTAACGTGTTGCAAAATTATAACCCAAATACAGAAAATGCAAAAATTAAACTCAAAATGGGTCCTTAGTGAATTCACTCCAAGCTGTTTAGAAATTCCAACATGTTTAGAAATGTGTTATATTCCACGTGCAATTCGCATGACTTTAATCATAAAAAAACCGGTCTGAAGCATACGGTCGTTATGGACGAGGCATGGATTAATCTCTATCTGGCTGCCAATGAAAAACAAAGAGAATAGTTTTGCCTTGGAGAGAAGCCGAGTTGTGGTAGTTGCGAGTAGCCTTGGACATAAGGCGATGGTAACACTTGCCATAGACATCCGGAGCTTCTGCTACTAAGAAGTACTTATTAAAAATGAGACACTGACTGTAGTCCGCCGTCTCGAATTCTTCAAAAGACTCATGAACCCTTGGCACACCAATCAAAAAGCATATAGTTTAACTGCCTGCTAACAACGTCAGGCCTCATCGCCATACCTTAATTTCTTCCTGGCTTGAGAAAAAGAAAATACAATGTTGACTTCAACTCAATTATTCTCCCGATCTAAGTCCGCGCGATTACAGGACTTTACGTTACGAGCATATTATCAATTTACTTTAAGAAAGCGTAAGTCATCATTTTAACCCAATTTTTAGTCGATGTCGTACAATATTGACTTACGTTGTTATATGTTTTCGTCCATTTCCGACTGAATATGTTACTGCGTATTTAAATCCTAATAAGAATGAGAGCGTTCTCGGAATCTTATTTAATTGGGCAACGGCGTGGCAGAAACGATAGTTTAGTGGTTAGAGTAATGATCGCTGTGTGCGCAGCACCTACTTCTAAAGATGTCATATTGGAAAAAAATTTCCATAGATCACTGATTGCAAGTTAACCGTATTTTTATTCAGAAAACCTTCATATATGTCATTGTAAGTACAGCCATTTTATGTTAAACTAAATTTGGTTTGTTTGGATTTAAAAAAATTTTTTTTTTTTTTCATATATCTTCCAGGGTTCTAAACATATATTGTTCCGACTAACCTATAATAGCTTTTTCAAAAATGATAAATGGGAGTTTGGCAGAATCGAGAAGCTAGACGTCGAAGAAGGAGATGATGACTATACCTTTAATTTGTCTGGTGTCGGTTTAAGAAAGGTGAGCTATAATTAGGCTATAAGAACTCGGTATAAATTTAATTTCGCTGCTTCAATTCACCAGTTATAGCTCTATAATCATAGGTACAAGCAGTCACTCTGAAAAATTGTTCGACAACAGCTATATAATAAATACCCTTTACGAATTCAACAGGCGGAGCGTGAGAGAAAGGCATTCATTTGCAATGATTTTAGGGGCTATTTCCGGGAGTTCAAAGTTTACTGACCTGATAGCCAGAGACTTAACAACGTAACAGTCAGCTAGGCTCCAAAGCTCTGACCATATTTTTGCAGATTAAATTATGCCCAAAAGATAAACGCAAAATTGCACTGTAATAACTACAGGAAATGTTAAAGGTAAACTTCTTAGCTTAACACATTATTGCAATTCTTAGTCGTTGTTATACCTACTGTGGCCACCGCCAGCAAAACTTGTGTGCAGCAATCGGTTCTACAGGCTCAATTCAAAGGTAAACACGTTCACTGGTGGTGGATATGTTGCTCATATGCGATTGATTAATTTTCCTCGAAAAAATCTTTGATTTCAATTGATGTGTTCACCTCTACTTTGAGTCACAAGCATCCATGTAGTTAGTTCAGACGCAGTTGTAAAGATAAAACAATTTCGAAAAAAATTATCAACTGTCACTATTTGTAACACGCTAGCTTTATAAAAATCAAGCTCAGAAAGTGATGAAACTGACTACCACCACGAAACAGAGGCCTACATTTTCGCCAACATAGTTAATTTTTTTCGTTTCTTGGGATTTATGCTTTACTGCCCCTTCTCCTATCGCCCCTACATTACGAACAGTTCTTTGATGCTGTATACTACATTGTTTTCATTTGGAGGTCTTCCTCATTTCAATTAATTTTCCATTGGAAAGTTTTTCACTGGCTGAGGCATCTGGGAACTCGTGGCAAATTTTTTTTACTACTCTCTCATATTCCACGCTACTGCACTCTTACATGCCAAACTGTATGCGTGTAATTTTAATGAACGAAAATCTTATTATTACTTTCAGATCCTAATAGCTAAGACCGTTGAAATACGCGACGATTGGATGGAAGCAATCATGGATTTGCAAGATCTACAGTCATCAACCAAGGCCGAACAAGAATAGAACTTGTGTTATTTCAGTCAATTAAAATGGTAGTAGAAAATATATAAGCGTCATTTTTTATCCCTTCGAAATAAGGCTATTTTACTATATTATTGACTATAATGTGTTGTGTCCATCAGTCATCCAGAAAAATACTGCGCATTTAATGCGGGAACTGCACGGTGGAAACCGATATGGAATATGAAATATTTACCATTATATGCTAAATTATGAAGTAAGATTCATGCGAATTGGATTTAGAAGCATTGCTCATAGATAGTTACAGCACAGTATAGAAGCATACAGTTCCAAGAGATTCTAAGCCTTGGTGTTATAGCTTTGTTAAGTTAAATTGGAGATGGTGACTAAAGTTGAGATGACGATATAAGCAATGAAAATTCTTCTAATGAGTAAATATACGGACGAAAAGCAGCCAATTGTAAAAAAAAACAGCAACCTATAGTAAAATCTTAGTTTTTTGGGTCACATGGACCCAGTTTCGTCATTGGCTTTTTTTTTTTATTTCTAGGACTCTCTAGTGTTCATTTTTTTTTGTCTCAATTAGACGAGTTCAGTCGGGTTACTATTTATATTTAGAGCCTCACTGAGTTCGGGTTCATAGTGGCGCATCGCCTTTAGATTCTGTTAAATCCTTCTGAGGAGTTAGCGTGCAGTTCGTATTTTTTTATATGCCAATATTTTTACGAATTTCATTAATGAAGCTAACTAAACGATTTTCGCTCCAAAGCTTTCCTAGTACATGAAGGTGATTTAGAGTGCAATAGAGTATTAATGAAAATTAGCTAGAAAAATAAGCGATATCCAGATAGCGTGTTTATATAATAAAATGTTCGGCCTTATTGGCAGTCAGATATTGATGGGGAGGACCAAATTTTTCATATAATAGTACACCTGACTTTGAACGCATGTGTATCAGAACGCACTCTAATATCACTTGAGTCGAGTACTAATTCCATCAGTTACTCCTAGGGAGCGAACGTTGGAACGAATAGAAGATAACAGAAAAATGTAGTACTACGAAAAGACTTAAGTGTGCGACCCAATTAATGGCCATATATTCGAGATATGACATGCCCGTAAAAACAATGCTTTGCTCGAGGTCGGCGTAAACCTTTAGCTAAGCTCACTGGAGAGAAACTAGGTCAATTAGCGTATAACTGATTTTGCACCCGCTTTTTACTAATAATAACCCTTGAATATATTATAAAACTCAAGGAATTATTTGTGTATAGTTTGTCCTTAGTTGCTAGAAGGTGTATTTACATTAAGCGTACTTATGCCAATGATTTTTTATAGACCTTCGATGAATATGGAGAACACTATCCGAGACAGAAGGCTCGTCTGGGTATTTAAGCTTTGGACACAAAACGATTGTACTATAAAAGTGATCTTTTTATTATAAAAGATCTAAAAAAGAAAACTGTTTCTTAAACGCCAAGTACTAGATTTATCTAGAATGTGTATTAAATGATAACAATTATAAATTGTAATTATATTTGTATAAATAAATTTAAATTATTAATATAATTTTACCACACTTGAATGAACTCAAACCATAGATTTTTATGAAATTCTAGATAGTTGTATAGGAATGATCGAAACTGAAAGCGTCCATTTTGATACAAGTTACACGCTTTATAGCTGAAATAGAGTAAGCTGGGGAGCGATTTCAGAGAAACATACATCGTAGAACTATAAAATAGCATTTTTTGGAAATCCATTTTTTGGGAAGAGTTGATGTAGAAGGTGTCGATACTTTTAAGTTACTTAAAAGTGCATATTGGCGACGTCGATGTTAAACAATCGATGCAAGACATCGTAGTATGACGACAATACTCAAAACTTGGAAACCTACTGCTATTGCGGACTTACTCCTAGATATATATATATATATATATATATCTATAATGTTATCAAACACTAGACAAGTAACGTACAATATGCTAAACAAACTAAAAGCTGAGTTCTATCTTTTTGTAAACAACTATGTACTGACTCATCTGTCATAGTCAGAATATGCAATTTTTGGCAATGAACAAATGTTGTCCGATTTTGCGAATATTTTCCATAGATCTTGATCTTGCACTTATAAATAGAAATATATCATAAATTCAAAAAGCTATTAGCCATAAATATAGGTATTTTGTAGACACAATAAGTGTTTCTTATTAAGTTAGTTGTAGCTATTCTTTAAGTAGAAGTTGAAATTGGTAACTAGAATCGTTCTTCATTAAGCCTATTTGTATGATTTCATTATTTCTGAGCTTACATTTGAATAAAATGATAAGAAACATATTAAGGCTTCAAAACGTATGGATAGGAAAGTTAGCTTAGAAAAATACGATCGTTCGGATTAAGATATTAGTTTATTTTAGGCTTTTTTGATCTATACTCAAAAATCAGAGCTGTTTTCACAGCTTTTTCATTCATTATTGACAGATGTACAGCTGAATACCCGCACCACTAGAGCAATCCAGGGAACTCTTATAATGAGATTTTTTTTTTTATTTTTATAAATACTAACTCATCAATAATCACGGTTTCCCATACGAACTAGTGTGATTTGGATGCCGCCGTGCATGAGGAATATTCTATTCTAATTTTTCTACCTAAAAAGTCTTTCATCAAAAGAGAGTAAAGATATGTTCAAACAGAAACGAAGCTGTAGCTCTCGTTTGCGCTTGTTAATGGTCTAAGAAATATACGAATGTCTTATTAAAAGATTACAAACTGTTCCTTACAGAACTCGAAAGAAGAAAGAAAAGTCGCTTTTAGAGCTGAGCTATCGCACATCTGTGTAAGTTACTATTTTCGAATTACATTTAAAAAAGTAGAGGAATTTAGAAATGCCGACGCCACTTCTCAATTGATGAATTTTAACAGACTACTTTAAGAATAAAAAAATTAAGTACAAGTAGGAATAGGATAACACCGCATATTGTCTCCCAATAGCAGTACTCATCAAACTCGACCAAGTCCATTAACAGGCAACACTTTTTTTCGAATCGACTTTAAACGTACTTAAATGTATAGAAAATAGAAAATTACCTTTAAAAATTATCCAATAAAAAATAATTCGTTACACTTCTCCTTCAACCATAACGTGTCGCCGTGCAAGGGCTATATTTTGCTTGAAGATCGAACGGTGATGTCGAAGGAACTGTGGAGCAAAGTGCCGCAGGAATTTTACCTGAGTTGTGGATAGGCCTAAGAAGCCATACATCGAAAATAAGGTGAAAAATTCTGCTGAAATACCCGTTAGACTCTGGGTCGGACTTCCTCACCTCCTCGAAGGGGTGTATGTTGATATCGCAAAGTCAACCAATGAGAATGTATTTTTAATTGTAGTAGATGCATAATCCCTGTAGCCGTGAATATCATGAGTTCGGCTACGACGATTAATATTATCAACGCTCTATAGCATATATTTTTCAAATATGCACATCTATTCATTGTAGTTACTGAACATAGCTTCCAGTAGACCTAGATGTGTGTTATAACTTAGTAAAGTCAGCTGGTGCAAAACATGTAAGAACTGCACCATGATATTCCCGCACAGCTTAGCCAAAATTGACGAAATTATTGTAAATTAAGGCATCACAAGGTGCCATTACTCCAAAAGATAAAATCTATAGGCTTTTAATGCGATGTCAAAAGACATTGCGTTAACACCCTACGGATCAACTCTAAATGTAATTGACGACTTGCGGAACAATTCTTAGAAAGTGAAATTCTCAGTGTGTCAGAGACCCTATCTCTAAGGAAAGACTAATATCTAGGCATAAAAAACCCAACAATCTCCCGACAGAGACGGCTCCGATTGACTAGATGGCGTAAAACTAACGTGAAGCATTAAGTCTGAGTCAGGGCACTTTAGATCTTCTAACAATGAAGAATGATATCTTGATTCTGTGGTTGAATGGGTACTAGATACTACAGGGAGAAGGCAAAATTGAACGTACAGCACTTGTTTCGTTACGCTGACCAGACGCCATAAAAACAAACAATAAATAACAAATGCTGCAAACATTAAAAGAGACTCGGAACAATATTACTCTAGGAACAAAAAAATCTCAGTTAAAGGATGGAAAAGGTGTAATGGATGTTCCCTGAATAGGCAATAATATATGGAAGATCAGATTTGTATCTCTTCAAAATGGATTGTCTCCATGGTGTAGTAATTCTCCATGGACTGTCCACATAGTTTTAGGTAGATGCAATCTGTATTTCTTACCGAACTGAGTGAACTGAATTTTAATCTGATATAGCCTGGAGTGTATAGTTATTTGTTTCTTATTGGAGCCCGGAAACTTTTACCTTCTAAACTGAGATTTTCAACTATAAAAAGATAAAACCAATTTTCGCGTACGCTATAAGGTATTGCGCATTCATCTACATCATCAATTATTACTATTAAAAACACAGTTACAGGGTAAACAATGCGGAAAGCATAGACTAATCTCAAGAAAAATTCGTGTCAAGTTTCAAGCCCATGTGTAGGCGAGACGCAAAGGTAGCAAGGTTTATATATATATGCGAGCTCTCAGTCAAGAAATCCTGTATTGTTTCTGTTTTTGTCTACTTTGCATGTTTAATTCTGAAAAAAAGTGGACCTTTGTATGCAAAAGTGAAATTTTTAACTAGTCATAGGTTGCCCTGCGATTCTCCAGACAAGGCTTTGTAAGTTACCAATTGTTTACGGGATTCTACATGCACGTAGTCATATTATGATATATTTGAATTTGTGAACTAAAACACAATACATGACTGTATTGTAAAGTAAGAAAAATATTTTTTTAAAGGACCAAAGAGCTGGTAATAGCACCTATAATTTCGTGAAAAACTACTACCACCCTTCCAGCTCGTAGACACTTGTAGTACATAGAGTTAGGACACACTGAAAAATTAGCGACAGCCAATTTATTTTACTACTCACTAAAAGACCACATATGATAACATCACCTTGTTAGATTCCAACATTTAGCTAATGAGCGATGCAATACTGCCGAAATCACCATTGAACATTATAATCGCTATGATGATAGCTTGATTCAACTAAAAATTTTGCGTGCATAGCATGTAATTTTTTTTTATAAAGGCTAAACTTTTTTATAAAGGCTTTTTTTTTATAAAACTAAACATAGACACTCATTCTCTGATCCTTCAAAATCGCTGTTTTTTAGCATTAGGTTATTGTTTTCTGTTCTATCCATCCTAAAGTACTATTATTCAACGTGTGCGTTTACCTAACAAAAATGTATATTGCAAAAAAATACCTAATATATTATCGTGATATAGAATGATTCTTTCTGTAATCTTGCCATGCCTAATTATATGTTTTATCAAACTTTTAAAGTCATTTCAAAACTGCAGTAAGTGTAGTGCAAAATTGTAGTGACTTCCAGTAAAGTAATCAAGATATATACGTGAATAATAATATATTGCTCGAAACATTTAACTAGCCAGAAATGTCTTCTCAAATGTTATCGTTATCACTATTATGCAGATCTATATTTTTATGAATAGATGCATCACTATAACAAGTCGCTAGTTACCCTTGTATTGAATAAATACGGGTATAAACTGTGTGCCGGTAATACTACTTCCGTAAAGCAGAAAATCTCATTTCTCTTTTTATAGAAGTTAAGCAACGTTATGTTTCAATTCATACACAAGTGACATCTTTTAAATGCAAATTCTTGAACTTATCTGCAGCTCTATGTCCTAGAGCAGATATGAAACTTTGAGAAGAACACTTAGGGTAATACTATGTCTATTATAACGCACTAATTCATCAATGCATACTTATCCAGTAAGTGTCATTAAAACTTTAAGCATCGCAACAATTGCCACGAAGTATACTTGGGCAGTTTAGTACTGAGTTGTGCTAACAGTGCCTTAGGAGCATATTACAAGCATAATAACAGGATCATTTGCCCTAGTGGCACTATGGGACGCCGATATATTCACTATTAAAAACTGAATTAAATTAAAATTGAAAAGGTAATATAGCAAATATAATTTAAGGAAATATGCGAGTGTGTGGCGATCTCTATTCAAAAAGCAAAGACATGCGTATGAAGGCAGTTTGCACTTTGACAGAGACTGTTTCATTAACGTGTTAGGAAAGGTGTCAATGGATTTTTTCCAGCAGAACAACTGCGTATTGCAAAAATCCTCAGCACGTTAGCACTTGTAAGTTCTCATCAGCAACACTTCAAACTACGCGGAAATAATAAAGGATTCGAAAATAGAATGTATCTTCCTGTAATGTAGATTTCGTAACCAATTTGGTTCCGACTATATGACTTTCCATTTGGATACAATTCTTGTTTTAAATGGCTTCCCTTTCCTACAATCCGTGTTTAGCCGCCAATTTTCGCGCTGCATTCTTTAAGAAACATTTTCATTAATTATGTAAGTCAACTCCAGAGCTGTTCGTGTCTTCAGAGCATTTTGAGAAATTGTCAAAAAGATAAGGAAAAATAAAATTGAAAAAAACAAAGAAAAAAGAATAAATTATTATAGCCTGGTCCGGTGCTCACACAGCCTAGAAAGACACTGATCAATGCATTCTTGTGCCTGCAGCTTCTCGCTCGTCTGCGCTAGCGTATAGGAGGAGAAACCAAAAAACTACCCGATGTTGTATAATAGAGCGCGGAAGAACAATAAGATGCTAAGATGAAATGCGAAGCTAAGCAATTTCAGTTCATGTTTGGACTTTTCAAAAAGCGACCATGTAATAAAACCGATGCGGTAGTGGCAATTACAACCGTTGAATGAGTCAATGAGCGCTCAAGAAAGCGTTTTCAGGTTACTTGACAACTACTAACGTTTGAAAACAAGTTCTATTCAGTAAGTAAGAAGTGCTATTATCATATTGTATCAGTATAGTAACTAATCTCATAAATGAATAAATAAAAAAGTAAATGATACGGCTTTAAATTTTACATAAATGAGTGAATTCAGTGACACCTCACCGGTAATACTAATGTACATTAAATCGTATGCCTATGAATGATTCAGCTAAATTCGATTTTCTTTTTAAATGGTCATCTGTGATTTCATGAATGTGTTTATACGAAGCATTAGACAATGAGATTTCGGTAAAAAGTAGCTGTTATCGTTACATTATACGAACATCTACCGAGATTATCAACTTTTTTTTTGTATAAAATATACGACCTATATCATTTTAATTTTCTATGAGCTGCGGAAAAATCTGAAAGGAATTCCCAGGATGGAAACCGGAGGACCGTTAGTAATTGTTAAATTTAAACGACTTCATGAAAACTGCGCTGTTAGCCCAGAAATTTGTCGCTATTAGAGTGGGCTCCATCCTTACCAATATCGCGTAACGCATGGTTACTATTAGAAAGTTATCTGCGGATTAAAGAAATTTACGAAGGATTTTTGAGACTACTAGTAACTCTCTTCAAATGAAACTGTAATAGCGATGATTGGTGGGCATATTTTCTAACATGATTGTGAGAAGTGACACTTTTAGCACGTGCAAAAAAAATTGCTTGCAAAATATTTGCTCTTCTTTTGGTCAGTCATGAAAACAACTTCAAGAAAAATCAGAATGGGCGAAGCCATGCCTATTTGTATAAATACATCACTTGTCTTTAGTTTGGCTCAAATTCTGTAAAATATTCAGAAGAAACTACAGAATTAATCCAATGTTGAAAAAATAGAATTTTAATAGATTCTTAGTATGCAGCTGGTTATCAATATTTTCGGTAACCATTCATCTTCTTATTAAGCTCCATATCGTACTCTTTTGAATACAGGCTATCATTCATCTGTGCCATATATAACCGACACATCGATAATGGGTCACATCATGTTGGTAGTCAATACGTTCGATTCAATACTCAACCATTCTGTATGACTTACAAACGTATCGTCAATTTTATCGTTGATGTAAGTTTTTCTCCGTTTATCCTTATGCCTAGTTTTGGAATAAAATATTTTTATCATTTTTTTTAACCTACAAATGCTGTGCTATTTATACAGACTTTTAATGATAGCGCTAAGTCATTGCTTGTCAAAGGTGAAAGTATGCGTAACTATTTTGTTTTGCTTCTTTCAAACCTACATTTTTGCAAGTTTGCATATAGACTAGTCCCAAGTACACGAAAGTAACGGCCACAATCTAAAATAAACTCTGTAAAAGCCTCGCAAGGAGGAAAGAGATGTCCCTTGTGAAAGGAGAAATCTTAGTAAGACAAAAATGCCGAGGACCCTGACAAATAGATGTTGTGTGCCGATAAAGCCAAACATGCGTATCTCATAGCTTCCTGGTAGCGTCCTTAAAAAACTGCAAAGCTGGAAGCTGCGAGCCACTCCACCTCGTTTAATGACCAAGAACTTTTCAGAATTGTGCCAAGAACTTAATTATTTCACTAACTTCGTTGCCCTGAACTAATAAAAAAGAAATGAGTCCTTAATGGTTAGTAGGCTCTTTTTTAATTTAATCAAAAATACTTTTGCTTGGATTGTATTATGGATGGCGAAAAACATCTTCACTGAATATGTCCCAACCGCTAAGAAATTGTGAGCCATAT